>NC_053453.1:38042299-38231462 GCF_015227805.2 Hirundo rustica
AAAAACCCTATATCTTAGTGCTTTAAGCCTTTCCATACAAAAAATTTGATGCAGGTGATCACAATGATTCAAGCCAAGCTTAGGGCTGTCCCAGCTCAGCCATGCCTCAGTGAAAATGAACAACGACAAAAGCCTAACTCTTCTCGTATGAGCCCAGAGACAGAGCAAAAGAAACTGGAAAAAACTGGAGTATAGAAAATGATGTTTAAAGCAAGATAAATGCATTTTACTGCAAGGATGGTCAAGCACTGGCACAGGTTGCCCAGAGAGGTTCTAGAGTCCCTATCCTTCAATATACCCAAACAGGATACATTACTGAGCAACCAGCTCCAGTCTGCCCTGCCTAAGCATGGTTTTGGACTAGAAGATACCCAGAAGCCCCTCCCAGCCTCAGCCATTCTGTGAATTGACTGGAATTTACTGGGATCACTGATTACTTTAGTATGTGTGCCATGACCTCAGCCCTCCTGCTAGCCTAAACAATGAAGCCAATAAGAAAGCCTATTGGCTTAACTCTGACTTAAAAGCAGCTTCATGATCTTAACTGGGCCAGAACTGTAAACAGAGCTGTGCTACATGAGGAAAATGAAAAAAAAAAAAAAAAAAAAAAAAAAAAAAAAGTGGCTCAAACTCCTACCAATGTTAGAAGAAAATAAATGCATAATCAGTATGGCAAAAAGACTTATTGTATCATCAAATTATACAAGTAACTATCAAGATAAGAAGAAAGAGCATGAAATCAATATCCTAATCAGGTCTAGGAAATATTTCCATCAGTTGTGACAGTGACATTTAACAAGAAGTTGATACTATACCCAGAATTGTTCAGAGTCTCATAAAAGCACAGTATTTTGGCTTCCATCCCACACTAAATTAATTTCTAAAGGTTTGCTGATAAGCTCAGCAGAACCCCATGCCAAACTCTTAAGCTATTGCCTCTCAATAAAATAATCATTTCATGACCCCTCACAAAATTAAAATATTTTCCCAAGCCAATTTTCCACTGAATAATCAAAAGAATAAATATTTTTCAACGCCTGATCCACAAGCAAAATCCTAAGAACATGAATGTCTATCGGAAGTTTAGCCTTGGAATTCTTGCATACAAAACTGACACTTTTTTCCTATATAATACAGGATGATACTGAAGGAAAAAAATCCTGAAATACATTAATAAATAGTGATAAGAGCTTTCTGATGCATTCAGTAAATAAAAAAACCAGTTTCTATTGCGGTGTAAACAAAGAGTATCTCCACTAAACTAACAACTATCTATTAGACCCAGTTTACAGCAATTTACAAGATGAGTGATAAATGACTATTGACCTCTGTCAAGCGGAAATCACAGAGCAGTTTAATAAGCTGAAACATTATTGGCATTCAATACAATTTGGCACAAATTCTAGGTTTTCTTCTTTGAAAGCCACAACTCTGAGCCATGGAGAACATCAGCAAAAAGAAGCCAGAATATAATTTAATTCCTCCTTTGGAATAAAAGAAGTCACATGTGACAGCAGTTTTATTTGTTGCATGTAGGATAAAGACAATCAGGTGATCTTTAACTACAAAAGTGTGGATGCAAAAGATCCACAATTTCCCTTTTCAAATATTTCATTCTCAAATATCTCAGTGCTGAAAAATTCCAATCTATTCCCAATATTTACATCTGATCCAGGAAAAAAAAAAAAAAAAAAAAAAAAAAAAAAACAAAAAACAAAACAACAACAAAAAACATCAAAAAAAAAACCCAAAAAAAAAACCACCACACTACCATAGATCAGAAACTCATACTGCATTCAGAACATAAGCAAATAAAACATGTGAATAATAATGTGATCTCTCCTGCAATATCACTGGAGGTAGTACTCTTTTGACATGTTTCACAGGTCTAAAAATAATTTTAAAAATGGGCCAAGGGGAATCTCATGCAGTTCAACAAGATCAAGTTATCGATGATGCACTTGGGATGGAGCACTTCTCCTATTAGGAAAGGTTAAGAGAATTTGGTTTGTTCAGCCTGGAAAACAAACACTTCCAGGTGACCTAAATGCAGCTTTCCAGTACCTGAAGGAGCCCACATGAAGGATGGAGTGAGATTATTTGCAAGAGCAAGGAGTGACAGGAGAGGGTGCAATGGCTTTAAACAGAAAGAGAGGTTTAGGCTGGAAATCAGGTAACAGTTCTTGACTGTGAGAGTGGTGAGACCCCAGAACAAATTGCCCAGAGAAGTTGTGAATGCCCCATCTCTGCAAGTGTTTCAGCTGGATGGAGCTCTGAGCAATCTGGTCTAGTAAAAATTGTCCCTGCCCATGGCGGGAGCATTGGTAGTAGATTATCTTTCAGATCCCTTCCAACACAAACCATTCTTTCATTCTGTGATACAAGGAGCACCAGACCATTTGCCCATATATCAACAGAGGGCATTCAATACTCCTCGTGTTTCTACCTAACCTCACTATTTGTCTGCTAATGGAAATCTAACAGGCTCTAGGCTTGAAGACAGTGATTAGTAACATTAGCTCACAAAAAGGGCTTCTCCAAGACTTTTACCTATTACAATAATCCCATCATCTCTAACACATCTGATGTTCTTACCTTGCCTCATAAAGATCCGGGGCATCCCTGATGCAACTGATATTCAAATGTGAGAGTTTTAAAGTTTTAATTTTCTGTTGTGTCTTGACACACTGGGCACTTTGCATTTAATATTTCCACCACATGGGGAAAAGACTCTGCCATGGTTGATCAAATATATCAAGTCACCTCTCTCTCTCTGTTCCATTGTCACTTCATCTGCTACTATATATATATATTTGGAAAATCCCAAATACCTGATCTGTTACGGTGGAAGTTTAAACTAATTTGAAAGGGTCAGCAATATCTTTTCTGAAGAACATTTAGATATACTCCATTTAATAATAACATGACATGAAGAAGTAATGAAATTATGACTGTGGGAGTAAAAATTGTTTTAAAAGAAAGACTATTACTCATACTAAATACCACATGTTTAAGTGACTGGCATTGCATTAATAATTATAGTAGTTATCACTCTTCATTGAAGAGAAAATATATTCAGATTACTAGCTCTATTTAACACAGCAAAAAGATTTAACAAATGTTATTGTGGAGCTGGGGTAGTCATCTGCCAACCTCTATTCCCATAATTAGTAGCCAACTTATCTTGAAGTCACTAAAAATATGGCTAAGTAAATTGTTGTTCATACTAACACACTTTATTAATAAAATCCTGGATTGATATAAAGAGAGCATTAAAGAAAAATGCATTTTTCATCTCCTTTTGTTCTTCTCACCTTATTCTATCTGTTCCAAATTTCACAGACATTAAGAAAAATTAAATGTTTATTCTAGTTTCCACTGTTTCATGACAAGTAGAGTTTCCATGTAGAAGAGATGGACACAAAAAATCCTGCTGTTTCAAGTTCTATTTACTATCACTAATAGATAAGCTGGAACCTTGTGCCTTTAACCTTTGAAGTGCTTTTAACCTTGGCACTTCAAATAATAATTTCCTTCTTCAAATAATAATTTACTATGATTAACCTGTTTTCTTAGGGATTGAAAAATCTCCCTAGTGCTTTTCCCACTTGCCCATTAGACTGGCTTGGTACTCTTTAAACGCCAGAAACTCATGATCAAAAGAATCACTGCCTTGGATATATACTGAAACTATACAGAGAGAAAACCACCCATTTCTACTAAGAAAATTGATACAAATCTATTGTTAAAAAAAAAAAAAAAACAACCTATAGATAGCAGGCAATGCAATCTTGTATTCACTGGTGCAAGATCAGATTCTTTCAAAAAGAGTGCTAGTTTATAATCATAATAGAAATGCTATGAAGCAGATTCTGTCTAGCACTCATACAAAATTGGCCTGGAACTGCTTGCTACTCTCATGGCTCCTGGGATGGCCGGAAGGAAGAGCAGAGGTGCCACACTTGGCCCTTTCAACCACATACATATTTTCCAATAAGCCTTTATGCTCTTTCCTCACCACAGCTACTACTGCTTCTCCTTCTCTGAAGAAGTCTCCTTAACACAGAAAACAACCGTGAGGTTCATTTTGCTCCAAAAAAGCCCCTCATGATGTATATTCTGGAGAGTCAGTTCAAAATTATCCTTATGTGGGTCATTGCCCACCTCCCTCTCTACTGTAGGTCCAGTTGGAGTCAATATCCAGATTTACCTGGCCAATTATTAATTTCTAATGCAGACAAATCAGCCACTAAATCAGGACATAAAGGTCATGTTTCAAGCCCTCAGGCAGAAGACGACAAGCTGCATTATCACACTGCCCATTTCTGCATAGCTGTCAAAATAATCCTGGCACTGCTCAAACTCTGGGCTCATGTGAGAAATCCATATATCCAGTCATACAGTTATCAGGGGGTCCTTGATGTTTTCAGGGCTTCTTTCTTCCCCCTCCCCTTTTCATTGAAGTGTTTGCAAGCTTTGATCATTCAAAGACCTTGTTAACCTTAAATATTCAAGACATGTGCTTTCATTAGTTTATAATTTCTTTCTCCTTTTAGCAGAATTGCTCTAAAAGGAATTTTTCTACAAGACTCTGAGTACCAGGGAAACATGCTGTTGTATCTCTCCAATGAAAACCTTTCAGCAACATCAAAAATGTATCACACAGTTAACCTTCACAGTGCTGCGAGCAAAAATATTAGTAATAAAATGGGCCAACATGGTGGCCATATGTGTCTGCTGATGTTCCTGTACAAGAGGCACTCATCTCAGACTCTGCCCATCTTCATTACTCAGTCAAACAGATCACTGAATGAGTTAGCTCATATTTCAACTCATACTACAGAGATTGAGAAACAGCACTCAGTATAGCAAACATAAGGACTGGGAAAATGTCTGTTGATTAAAAAAAAAAAAAAATTAAACACTTAAGGATTAGGATTTCTTTTTGTAGCTATTCCTTCACACAACACAGCTCTTATGTCATAATTTTGTAAAAGGCTCCTTGCACAGGGAACACATAGCAGCACATTCCTCTTGTATGAAACTGCCATCAAGTTGTACAAATTCTTTCCCCTCAAAAGCTTATTTACCTCCAACCAGTAACTACTCTCGCAAAGAACAGTTCTGGTCTAAATTTCTGACTCAATCAGAACTTTTTCATTTTGGTCAAAAATTACCATTTACTTGAAATAGTATTTCTCATGCTTCGAGTTTTAAAGTGAAACAGTCATTCAACCTTTGGAAATGGGATTGAGACTGATGAGCTTCACCAATGAAGCCAGGCAAAAACTTAGTGCTGTGTAAAAGACTTCATAACACTTGTAAAGAGAGAATATAGGCTGGAGTTCCTAGTTTTCCCATGAACAGGAAAGGAAAACCACCTTGTTGTAGGTCTACAAAGTTCTCTAGAAGAGGAGAAAGACAGACAGGTCTGCAAGCTGACAACAGAGAAGCCAGGTGGGACTCGACAGCAGAATCTTGCGCCACTGGCACTAGATAACTCAGCCCCTGCAGGACTGCTTCCATTCACAGAGGAGGGACAAGCCTACACACCTGGACAACAGCTCAGTGACAGACACCTGGACACCTGGACCTAACACAAACTTCTCAGTGTAAAGAACATGCATCATGGCACAAATTACAGGAGCATATAAGAATAAATTTCGAGTAGGAATCCCAAATGGCAGAAAAGCCTTCTAAAGTGGATTGGGTGGGGTTTTTTTGTTTTCAGTGGGGTCTTTTCCCAGTGGTGTCTGTAAGGATAATAGCTACTTCTTTAAGAGGAAAAGCCCTTCCCTTGTCTGCATGCAGTCATACTCCATTAATTCAGAACAGCTGCTGTAACAGCAATGGTAACTGTTGTGATTTCTCATATTGAAACTTCTGTCATTCTCCTGTACTGAGAAGACTCTAAATTGGAAACATATAAATATAACTTATTTGTACAGAAAAACCCTGTTCCCTTCCTGTTGGCAATTGGGCTATTTTTGTTAAAATTCACTTATTAATTCAGCATAACAAAGCTCACCTTAGTAAGTTATGCACATTAATAGCAGTCTATTATCCATGTCGCCTTCTTATGAATCAATTAATTTTAATGTCCGAACTTCAAAACGAGCAGAAAAAACATATTTCTGCATAATGAACTCTGAGAAAAAGTTAACAGATGTTCATAAAGTCTCACTACATCTATCTACACAGGCTTTTTAATTAAATATATTCAAGTTTATATAAGAAATCTCATCTTTATTGTTCTAAAATTTGCCTCTACTTGAGCTTGAGATTTAATGAACTCATCAAGACCACCAACTACACCAGGCTTTGTGTTCTTTTTTAAATGCTTTGCACTTCTCTTACTTCTATTGAAATTCTTAGCCCAGATTTCCACTTTTCCTTTCCAAGGACAACTATTATTCTGAAATTAATGAACCTTCTCCTGACAGCCACGCAGAAGTTGTCTGCAGTGCGCATGGCTCAGGCATCCTGATACACGTCTCAGGCAGCCTGAGCCTACACCACTTTCTTCTCTGACCCGAGAAATCTGTTGGTTTTGCTTTGGGTGTTTGACATCCAAGTGTGGTTTGCCTTTTAATGCTGCTACTGTAAAAGTCCTCCAGAGAGTTCTAAATTCTGCCCGTTTTCTTTTTGGTTCCCCAGAAAGCCTTAAATGCTTACCCAGAGACAGTCACTTCAACAACAAAAATAATGGACTTCTCAGTTTTAGGAATACACAGAAAAACTAAATGTTAAAAGAGATCAGCCCATAATGGACATTTTTCTGGTTTTCTTCACTGTTTAGTTTTTTGGTTGTTGTTTGGTTTTGTTGTTTTTGTTTTTGTTTTTTTTCTTTCAACATCAAAATATTAAAAGCTATCTTTTTTCTTTTTTTAAAGTGAAATTTCTACTGAATATGACATTTCAGAATTAGTAGGTGATTTTTAAAAAAAAAAAAAAAAGTGCTGCCTCTTCCCATTATTTCTCCTTTCCCAGATCTAAATTATCCAACAACAACAACACAAAATTTATGGATACATTCTATCTCATCTAAGCAACAGTTTGGACAAATTTATTACTAGCCAAGTAATAAATATTACTCAGCATTTCAGCTGCCTTTTATGCATTTGAAAGTACTTCTACATATAAAAGACACTCACTACTGGAAAACATTACAGCCCTGATTCAGAAAAGCATTTAAGAGCATTAAGAAGGCATTTGCCAGCATAAGCACTAACAACAAAAGGCACGACATCAGAAGGTATGACAAATTTGGAAGAAGAAACAATTGAAAAAAAAATAAAATATATGGAAGATATACTCTGGTTGATGTCAAGGTTTTGGAGGGTATTTCAGAAGGCTTCTGTTATTATTTTCAGAACCTATTTTCAGATCTTATTGCAGGTAAAAATCTTGCTACCATTTTCCATGAGAAGATAGATCTTTCAATGAAGATGAAGAATTTTTGGCACAGGCACAGACTATAAATGTTTCTATTTTCCCTGCACTTATTTAGATCCCTCACTGGATTATTTATAAACTAGTGCAAGTCTTTCATATGGAGTCTAGATACAGAGGTGCAAATTGGCTGGCATCTTCTCTTATGTCAAACAGCCTTGTAAATCTTTATTTGTGTGACAGAAATCATAAATGATGACTCTGAATTTGATGTGCCCAAAACCAATAGGATGCTGCACCTCCTTAGTCACCTTTCAGGCTCAAAAAAGGCAAAAGCTTGCTCCGTGACTAGAAACCCTGGAGCAGGAATCATGACTGTACACAGAGACTGCAGAGCAAAAATGTTTCAACCTCCCAGCCAACTCTTCTTGGTGAACTACTGCTCCCTTCAACTTCATTATTTTTACACAGTTTTTTAAATGTGAACACAAATAATTTCAGTCTCCATTGCCTGACTCCATTATTCTCTTAGCTCACAACACTTCTCTCATAGGAGTCATAGGGAACTACATTTGTCACTTTGTGCTTTTAGCAACTATACACATCAACAGCATGGAGTAAGAATGCATTAAAGAAAAAAAATTAATCAAGACAACACAAAGCCCTAACCTATAATTTGAGACCACTCTCTTATTCTACGATCCACTGGAAAATGCACATTTCTCAAATTTATGTGACTAGAAGCATATAATCTCCTAATTATTAACAATTTCTACGACTTCTAAAACTCCAACGAAGTACTATTGCAATTAAGAACAAAATATAAAGCAAGTGTGGATGGGAATGAAGTATGGGTTTTCTCATCCAAGACAATTATTTGTTGTTCTATAACTGTCCAGCTACTGAATTGCAACTTGAACTTTAAATCCTAAAGTGTGTTGGCAACTCCACAGAATTTGGAAAGATGCAAGATGCAGGAGCAGTGTAAGTCCTGGTGTTTCAAGCTTATGGCTTCAGCTCAATACCATCAGAATCTGTTTTAGTGAAAGTAAAGCACTGAACTAAAATTAAACTAAACCTATACTAAATCCTTCCACCTCCAATTTAATCCTACTGTGTTTTGGTCTCCTTGGTATGGGCAGTGGAAAAGCTTATCCTTTTTTTGTAGCAGCCTATTTGAAGTCCTCTATGTCTTTCTATATTATCCTGTTCCCTAAGACAAACAATCAGGTTGGACTCTTTCCAATAAGCTATAATTTCAAAATTTCTCACTATTTTCATGGTCTGGACAGCATCCACTAGTCCACATCTTTCCATCTGGACTCCATAATAAAAACGTGCTCAAAAGAACAGAGGTTATGAAGAAAAGGTATATTTGCATTCCTAAAAGACTTGATCACTAGTAAGACTTGTAAGTCATTACATTCTTCCCTGGTTTCTATCTTTCCCCAAACATATTTTTATCGGTCATCAATTCAGAGCAGTATAAGCATACTTGAGAATTTGACCAAGATAATCGATGGAAAGATAATATTCAACAGGAATTTAGGCAATGATCAAATGATTTATGCAGAAGATGGAAGGGGCTTGGCCCACCCACTGACACCAATGCCCTGGGGAAGAAAAGCAGCATCACTAAACTATTCCTGTTCCTGGATGACAGCCACCAAGTCCTTGTGAAGTGGAACTTTGCTGCTAGCCCTGAAGAGCCCCTCAGAAGGGGTTCACCAGAAGGAGGGGGGCAGTAATGCACTGGCAAAGCTCAAGGGGAAGAGCTCTGTGTAGTCTCTGGAGGGAGGAATACTGTGGTGTGTTTACAGCCCAGGGTAATATAAACAGGTTTTATTAATTCTTCTCCTGGTTTTTTGTTGTTGTTGTTGGTTTTGTTGTTGTTTTTGGAGGTTTTTGGGAGATTTTTTGGAGATTTTTTTTGGGGGGGTGTTTTGTTGTGGTTTTTTTGTCTGTCAGCTATTGCTGAAAGGGAGCCATCAGGAGATATTTATACAGCTGTTCAACTTCAATTCAAGACACAGTTTTTGTGCCTACTAAGACAAGTCTATTTTACAGAAAAACAACAAAACCTTGTAAACCACAACACAAAAATCACATGGGTTCTATAATGTTGTCTTCATAATACTGGAATTTCACGATTTAATTAATGAAAGCATTCTCTTTTATGATATCAGTATATCTGAATATATAGTTTTAATCTTAGTCCTTAAACTACACTCTTTTGAAGTTAATGAACTTAAATTTTTTATAAGATTACATAACCAGAAAAATAAGATCTTTTTTCTTTTAATATGTTAATCAGTTAAAGGGTTAATCATGTTGATGCTCATTTGGTCAAATCAGGGCTTCAGCATCCACTGAAGCAAATGAGATAGTTCATGCCTCTTGACATTAATGTTTACCTTGCCTGACTCCTGACTAAACAAAATATTACTTTGGGTCCAGAATTAAACATAAGTTCTGCAACAGCCAAACCCTGGAAGCTTGTATGTCCTCAGGTCAAAATCATGAAAAAGAAATTTCTCTAAGTCAGATCTTACAGTGAGCATAAACATTTTAAAATGTAATAATTCTTACTTTACTTGGGAACAAACTTAATTAAAGGAATACATCAGTATGATGTTAATGTACCACATAAGCATCTATTAGCCAGTAAAGCAGCAAACCCGGTTCTCACAACTCATCTCATTTGCTAGAAACTACAATACAAATAGGAAACAAAAGATGTTGGAGTGATGCTGAGCAGCTACACATTACATTAACAGCTTAGGGTCCTACTGGCAAGAACTGTTGCTTTGAAATTTAAATCAAGGATTTTTTTTTTTCATATTTATGACATTTACAATGACATGTAGACAAGCAGTCTCTTTCTAGTGAACTAGGAGAGTTTTTCTCTGAAATGGGTGAAGTCATTAAAAAAAGGAGCCCCCGACAATTAACTGCAGTTAAGAAAGTGTTGGCTTCCAGCTTCTGGAAAAACAAAGCTGCGATAGGGAGCTGTTCTTCAGCAGTTTTTCCACGATAGTTTTATTTATTCTGGCAGTATTCGGAGGGCAGTTCTTGGTCTTTGACAGAAAGTCTGCATTTGTACTCTACTCTGACACTGAACACTACGCAGTAAACTGTCCAAACAGACCAGAGTACACATTAGCAAGCCTCATTAAAAAGTCAGCTTGGACGGATACAAATCATTCTGATGTGCACAGCAGTGTTGAGAAGGCAGCTTAATATGTAATAAGAAAACCAAGGTCATTGTTACAGCACCACCTATTCTTCATTTAATCACTGAACCTGTTCCTTTAATCTACTCAATGACTTTGAAAGTTACAAGAATATTTTCACTTCCCAGAGGTAGAATAGATATAATCTAATGAAAGGGAAACCCTTTTAGCACAAATAATACACAGTATTCCCAAATGAAAGCAATTCTGAGTCCACACTGGGATCCTTGCTTTTGGTTACATGAGATACTGAATCCACTGCCAAGTTTTCAAGGAAACATAAGAACATGAAAAACTGGTAACTACCTACCAATATGTTTATACCATGCAATGCAGTATTGTGAACAAACTGTGGAGGCAGCAGCAGCCCTCACAGTCCAAGTGAATAGTACCACCAGCACTAAAATCTTGTGACTTAAATACACGCATAGGATAGTGTTGCTGCTGAATGCGGACTTTCAGTATTTCCTAATTCAGGGTGCTAACTGTACAATTTTAATTTACTTTTACTGTAATTTCTACATTTAAGGGCTATATATTGTGAGCATACACAATATATAACAGCTCCACAAGAAAGTAAGCATCCATTACCTACAACAACAAAAAGATCTCCTGAAGATCTTGGTGTTTCTGTTTCCCAAGGAGACAGACAGAGGAAATTATATAAAAGCTGCAATTGTATAATCTACTAGCCCACTCAACACAGAGGGCCACATTCATTTCCTCAAAATGAATAGCGGTACACACTTCATTTAATGAAGAAGAGGGCAATAGGCAAAGCAGTTCCAATAGTTTCTTCTACCAAAAATTAAAGCAGCAGATCTAGAATTTACAGCCGGGGAATTGTTCCAGCTTCATATAACAAACTAAATAAAGCTACCACAATGCTGCATAAGCACATTGTGTCTTTCACTCAAACACCACTTCAGCACTGCTGAGCAGGTGTGTGCCTACGGCAGCCTCCTCTCAGGCTTCCTGCTGAGCCCCTCCTTTACTTTCTCTTTGAACAGAGACTATTTACATACCTTCTAGAATTAAAATGTTCTGTCGTCCATTTTGACTGTGACTGCCATTCCTCCATGTAGAAAAACAGCTTTTATGGTTGCTGGTGTTTTGGTCTGTCTCTTACTCTGTCACCAAAAACGGCCTAAAAAACAAAACCAAGGCTGCACCTGCATGGACCTGGGCAGGTCTATCCCTGCAGCTGTCCATGGCAGCTGTCACTACTGCTCTCACTGCCCGCATGGCAGAGGACAAACAGACCTGTGATGCTCTTGTGTGCAATCCACCACAAAAACACAAGCCTGCAAGAATTTGTCTGCTGGTTCTGAGCAAATCCCAGCCTCATGTAAATCCTCCCATGTGATGCAGCCATCCCAGCCTCTGCTCCCTGGCTTGGAAATGCAGAAAGTGAGTGTGCCGAGGGGAATTGAAATCACGAATATTGAAGTAACAGATTTAGAGGTCTGCCTCAACAGGGCTCATGCAGCCACAGAATGTCCCAAGAGAATTCAATGGCTCTGTCGTGTATTTGAGGGGCATAGCAAACAAGGAGGAAATTCAGCACATATGTGAAGAGTGAAAAAACATCACTTGGTGGTTATGTGATGTTATAAATTGCAATAAAGTATGCTGGCAGCTCTCGCAGTTCTTCCACATTAACATTAAGAAGACAAGCTAGAACAGAATAAAGATGATTTTACTGACTTGATGAGAAAAGAACATCCAAGATCTCTAAAATATGCTAGACTTTGATGAGGTCACAAACTTGACAGTGAATTGCATTAGGAACTCATTACTCTCCCTACCAGGGTTTTTGCTGTGCAATCCAAAACACACACAAGCCTAATATGTGCAGACATGGCAAAAACAGTCTGCACATACATGGAATCTGCAGCTGGAAGAGGCTACAGCAAGGACTGGAAAAAGAACAGTACTAAACACAAGCAATGAGTGTCTCAGAAGTTTCTGAGTAGATAAGAGTCACTTCAACCTAATTTCACTCAAATAGTTTAATTTCAAAAAAACCATGTCATACTGAAAGCAAATGTACTTCTGACATCTCAGGCAGTCAGGACAAGAACTGATAGTTTAAGGCATGCAGAAGTGGTTTCCTAGGATATCTTGTGAGAGTCAAAACACCTTAATATCACAAGTGAGCTTTACAGAAATCACAGAGAAATTTCTCCAGTTTAGCTAAACTGATTTGCAAATTAACTTATTTACATCAGGTACATTCTGTTAAGTGTGCAAAAATGGGTTCGGTAGCCAAAATAAACTAAATGAGTACTGGGCACTCTTTATCTGATTGAAGTATAGTCATAGAAGCCTGCTACATGGATTTAGGCAAACAGGCTTTAGCAAACAATTTAGTTAGATCAGTGCCAATTCTACATTTGGGCCACAAATACAACTCTCATGTCGCACATTGCTTAGTTCACACTAAGTAGAGCTTATGGGAAATCAAATGCAATCCAATGAGGTAGAGAGCATAATTGCTCATTTCAGTCACACTGAAAGGATAGCAGGATTATATTTAAAACACTCAAAAGAGAGTTTACTGTGTCCAAATGAATGCAACTCTCTCAGCTATTTTTAATCATCTAGGCCTATACCTCAAATTATTAAAAAGATGGGGAAATTAGATTCCTAATATTAAGTGCACTGAATTGCAACTCCAGGCCACACAATTGAGAAACTATATACCACAACATTTGTGATCTTTTCAGGCAGATTTTGTGTAGAGGATTCTGTAACAGGGATATAACGGATCTGCAGATAGGATTAAAAACTAGATCAGTTTTAAGATGGTCTTTTAAGTCTAACTGTGTTTGAAAAGAGAATAATACTGTTCATTATACTTAATAGTTCTGACCTGTGACCCTATAGAGCTCCATGGGGTTTTTTTAACATTACTCAATAAAATGGAAAAAGAAGGGGGTATGGACTTTGCCCATTATTCTGTATTACAGAATCAGATCTCTCAACTCATGAGATGCCTCATTAGCTCTACAGATATAAAGGCCCACACTTAGAGGAAGAAGCCTTGATGATGAATCTTTCTACAGAGGAGCAATGGGTTATCTAAGTTTAGAAAGTCCTCAAATAAGAATGAGAAAAAAACAAACAAACAAACAAACAAACAACAAAAAACCCACACCAACCAACCAAAAAAAAAAAAAAACACAAAAAAACCCCAAAACAAAACAAAACAACAACCCCCCCAACTGAAAAATAAGTGAATTAGAAAAAGTAGAAAATAGCCCCCCCAAAATTAGTTTGTTCCAAAATGTAACAAACTCATGAAATAAGGATGATGATGATGATTCATATGCTTGAATTAAAAAAAAAAAAGTTAAGAAAAATCTAAATTTAGTGGAGAAGTAGAACTGTCTCTGACTGGGCATATCAAGGCAGTTTTCCTTGCCACGCAATTATCAATAAGGCACAACACAACAATCAATAATTACCTAAAGGGAACCTCTGATGAAAGGTGTCATAAAATCATCATTCACACATACCAGTTTTCATATGGTTGGTTGCTCAATTTCTTCCTGTTTGTTCCAAATTTTTCATGAAGTAGTCTGATTATGAACACAGAAAAAGCAGTTTATCCAGACTGTCTGACACTTTAATTGCCACTGCTTATAATTCAGGAAAAGGGGTATCACAAATCTCCAAGCTTCATTTTTAATTTTTACTGTTCTTCCTCTCCCTGGGTCTTCTTAATTGAAAGGACACATAATTCTCCTAAATCTAGCAATAAAAATGATTTAAATGTATCCTAGGAGTCTTTTTTTTTTTTTTTTTTTTTTTTTTTTTGCATTAAACTGAATTTTTCAGATATATATATACACACAGTGTTTAGGCTTTATAATGTCTTTTTATATTCACAGCAACACAGAAGAGGTGTTTTGCTTCATCGTTCACTTGACATGCCTCTCTAACTCTGATACTGTGTAAAGAAGTCATGCATTTAAGTAATCTGGAGCTGGAAGTCCTTTGCTTGGCTGTAGGAGTCTTACTTTATTTTCAAGGCGAATTTCAGAGTAAACTGTTTCTGCTATGGATTAGTGCCACAAAAAGTGGAATCATCATCCTTAGTATCAATATTCTTCCAACAACAACCCTAAAATAGGTTGTGAAATGGTGAAAAAAGCCTTCCTTTCAGTACGTCAGCTCAGAATGTATAACACAGTCCTTTAAAGATAATTTTGTTCAAGGCCATTTTGTAAAAACTAATGAGTTTGAAATTAAAAATAAAACTCTATGCCACTTAGTGGTTTTTCTGAATTTCAAATATTAAACATTTAGCTTATTAGCCTCTCTTCTTCCTACATGACCTAATTTTACTTTCCTGTGAACTGAAATAAAAAACAACTCAGTGTTCAAGTTTTCTTGAAATTCTCCATTAAATAATATTCTTTAAAATGCTACATACAGGAACACAACTCAGATAGTTGGCCTGACACAGTTACTCCTCAATGCCACATATGTTATATATTTTACTTCAAAATCTCTTATCTAAAAAGCTACAGATACTGTACAACAGGCACCATGTTTAACAGAGAGTTACTAAGGACAGCACCAGGACTGTGAGCTATGGACTCTCCAGAAAATAAAAAGCAAATGCATGTACAGCATCCCATTCTAAAGCTTACAGAGGTACACAGAAGTCTTGCCATTCAGAGAAATCTTCAAGAGAGATTCATGGTAAACTCAAAGATTTAATAAATTGCTTTTCAAAAGTAAAAAAACCTAACTGTATAATTAAACCTAAGACTGTAGCTTTGTACAAACAGACATTGAGGCTTCTCCCTGCCCTTCTTTCTCTTCCTCTGCCAATATTTTATTGTAATCAGCTGAAGAATTCCCAAGGACTGTGATAACTGTAAATATTTCATCCTACAAAACTGTTAACATGTATTATTTCTTCCCTAGGCAGCATAACAAGAAATCCAGAAGTAAATACAACCAACACAACCTACATTTCAAGGCATCACCCGTTTCCAGTTTCTGGAGCCTCACTTAATTTATAGACTCCAAACAAAAGACTCCTCCCCAACAGGTCTTTTCTCACTCTTGACCTTTCTTTTTATTTAACTGCCATTTCAATTGCATCACTTTTCTTCAGTATCCCCTAATTAGATTTCTCCTCTAGATCCTTTCTCCTCAAGATCTGAATGTATTTTTTGCAGATTGGTTTCCTATTTATAGGTGCACCTCCATCCTCTAGAATGCTTAACCTACCAGTCTGACAATGCTCACTTTGTCCAGTATTCCCTGCATATTCTAGGAAATCCTTTCCTGACTCAAAGATTGCCAGACTAATGCAGGAAGCAGTGTCTTGTAAGCACAAATAGCCTTGACACTCAACAGAACAGTATTATGAACTCCAATCCTTATGAAAAGCAAGGTGAGTATTCATCTAGGCAAGTCTTGAAAATACTTCCATTTATTATGATTTTCACACTAATAAATATCACAGGAGTGAAGGAGAGCCTTTTTAACAACTAGCACCAAACTCAGTTTAAAATGTACTGCAAACCATCATCATGGCTACCAGCCCATAGCTTTTTCAGGGTCAAAGCAGTCACTCATGCCAGCAATTTGCAACAACTAGAAATACACAGAACCATTTTTTCACATTAAATTCCTATAATGGAAGGCTTGGGATGTTTTAAGATATGCAGTGACCATGAAACCAGATCTGTCCTACACTCCTGGTTCAGAACCAGCTTTGCCAAATTCAGAACACCATCCAAAATCAGCACAGTACACGAGCAAAAAGAAAGAGTATGTGACAGACATGAAGTTATAGTTCTAGAAATCTTCTCTTGCCAAATACTTTACAGTTGGTTTACTGACTGGGAATGTGCACTGAATTCTGAGTAGAATGCTGTATGTTGGTTTAAGTTTTGACATTACTCTGTATTAGGAATCAATGTTGAAATCCAGCCCTGCACAACTATTAACAACACATTAGAAAAGAATTTTTCAAACTTCAAAAACCTCAGAAGAAATCCCCAAAACACAGCCATTCTCTGTCAAAAGTCAGGCAGCCATCATTTCAGGTAGAAAAAGAAATTGAGCTCACTTGTTTATCCTGCATCTTGTTTGTTCCAAAACAATTAAATGAACGAAGAAATTGTTTGCCTATTCACGATCACAGCAGACTTAAGGCTTGCCAACTGCCATCTTCTGGAATTAATTCAGCCAGTACTGTCACATGCTTTAAGCACATTCTCACTCTTGGCCAAGTATCTCTAAATGTTAGTTTTGTTTTGCTTTGTTTTTCCCCAACAGAAAACACCACAGTAAAACTATCAATGAATTTCCTGTAATAATTCAGTATAGCTTCCCTAATATGTATTTCCTGAAATAGTAACTCCATATAGCTTTCCCTTATGAGGGAAAAGGAAAAAAAAAAAAATCAAAATAACATCATTAGTGCCCCCAGGAATCTTCAGAACACTTTAACACTTCAATTTCCATGGCAATGCTCTTTCTCTCCATGGTTTTCCCATTAGATAACAATTCACATTTCAGATCAATAAGCAAAATTTTTGGCTTTGTTTCACAATAAACTGTTAAACAACATATTACACATCTTGCTCATGAAAATGCATTCACCATATATAGGAAAAATTCACCCATCTCTACTGGGTGAACTTACAGCTACAGCTCTGGTATCAGCTCTGGTACATGGAAAGTAAAGGACACAAGGATGTACAAGGACACAAAGATGGGTGTTATTTCAGAATTAAGGATTAATTTCTGTTGAAAAAAATCTCATACTAAAATTTACAGTAACTCAATTACAACACTGCTGTATTCTTAGCCAATATTGATCTATGTAATTAAGTACAAATTATTAATCTATTAAAAAGCAGCAAAGAATAGCAACTAGCTTTCAGTAACTAATGCAAACACTCCTGAAATACAAAATTAGGTGCTACCATAAGTATTGATGACACTGGCCATGACCTTGGAATCGTACCTTCTTTTTTTTTTAAAAGCCTGATAAAATGCATCCCTGAGAAAGCAGCGACAGAACACAATAAAGAGTCAACATGAGCTCATGCAACATATTTATCGTTCTAATATACTGGAGATCAAATTGACAGCAGAACCAACTGTAAAGACTGAACAACATTTTTCACTTTGAGACTTTACATTCTGTTGTGCTAGAATTTAACTGCATGGGCCAAATACCAAAGGTCTTTGCAGACATTCAGTGAACATTATCAAATTCTGCAAACTTTTTACCTAATAAAATTTTGGAAGAAAAACTATAGCAGACCAATATATGCCAACCCCCACCTTAATCCATGTTTTAAAGTATTTTCTACTTTTCTACGAATTTTATTTCAATCTCCTTGTGTTTACAACCAACAAAGCAACTATTACTAACATGACTGAAGAGTTTTCTTCCATGTAGGCTTTGCCTCATTCACAAACTTGTCGCTGCTTCCTTACTGCAGTCAAAATTTTCTTTTTTTCTGTATTCTTCAGGTGTAGGATATAAGCCTTCTTCTCTGAATACACTCTTCCAACTCTGCTCTGCAAACACTATTATCAATATATTGAGGATTTCCTCTCATACTCATCACTGCATACATTCAAATTACTACAGAGCTGCACTTTACTTCTACCACAGATCCTCTGAATGAAAAAAAAAAAAACAAAAACCACAACCTAATAGGAAAAAAAAAAAAAAAAAAAAAAAAGAGACTTAAATTATTATGTATGCTTAAATTTTCAGGCAAAAAAACCAGCAAACAATCCCCAACCCTCTATTAAAAATTACTTAAGCTCTCCTTTACACTATATTTTACAGTCACAAACAAAAATACAATTCCTTCTCTTTTAGAAACTCTGTTATTTGAGCACTAATTTTTTTTAATTTATTTATTTTTATTTTCTAAGGTAAGAGAGCATTTATATCTTCCCAGTTTGCACTCATGGATGAACCTCAGAAGACATAAACCTGGATTTCCAGAACTCCCTGCTAGCACTTTAGTTCCTGCTCCCTCTTCACTCTCAGTGTCCCTCCAAGTCTGACCAAATGAGTTTGTTGTGACATAAACCCTACAGCATTCCCAACTTTCACTGTATTATGACGTTCTGCAACTTCTGCTTAATGCTGGTTTCAATGGTCTCATGCTTCTCATTAATCAACAATCCTCACAAAAAGCAGAGATGTGTGAACTTAACTTGAACTGATCCTCTATTCCTTTCAAAAAAAAAAAAAACTAAATGAAAAAAAGTCAGATTAATAATAAAACTGGTTGTAATACTTCAAAGATGAAAAATCACTGTGTGTTTTATCGATATGACCTGATGTTAATGATTGCCAAATCTGATTTTATTTAATATATCCCCTTACTAAAGCTGAAGAAGAGAAAACTGCATCCCTGGGAGACAGGACTTTCCTAAAATGTCTTACAAAACATTATAAAGAATATATGTTTTGACAAACAGGAATAACTTTATTCAGCCCTGAGAGTCACTGACGAGACAGCAGTTCACAGAAAATGAGATGTCTTAAGTTATGCAACTCCTTCAGGTTTCTGCCACGTTTAGTGAGATAAAATTTATAAAGAATGGAACACTACTACTGTTATCAAACGATTAATTACTGTATGCCAGTATTGTAATATAGAAGCATATCAAGTAAGATTGATCCATCATAGCCTAAAAAAGCAAAATATTCATAAAGTCCACAAAACTCTACTCAAACGTACAGACAGGAGCTGAACAAAACATGTGAAACCAAGAATACTGAATTAAGTAATGAAATTTAGGATGCAGCCTTCATTAAAATCTTCCAAGGACAAGCTGGGAAATCAAATAAAAAAGAAAATCTTATTGACTATCATAATTACAGGTTAGAAACACCTATGTATTAATTTGTTTATAAATGTATGTGTGTGTCTGTGCATGTACATACATCTATACATACACAAAATATATGCATCCACATTTGTATATACATGGATAACAACACCTGAAGTCTAAAGGACTAGGATCCCAAAAAATCTCTCTTCTCACTGACATATTTCACCCCATTTTCACATTTCTTCAGTGCATACAGTTGTCACATTGTACTTGTCTGAACAGTAGAATTGGAAAGAAAAATTTAGGTCATACATTTTCCTTTAGCCTCCACTTTTTCAAAGACCTTCCCAACAACAAACAAGGCTTGGGTTCCTGGAGGCAACGTATTACTCAGAGTATCATTAGGAAACTGTAACAATTACCTTGTTATTTGAAAATTGCTTTGCCAGTAAACAAGCAAAATAAGATCTGGAAAGTTTTTCATTACAATTACTACACACACCTCCTGATCCCTATTTGCAAGGACCACATAAACAGCAGCAGTACTAAATAGGATTTTAGTATTTCTTCACATTTTAGAAAATTAGCTCTTCATATTTGAAGAAAGCAGGTATCATTTCAAAGAGGAACACCTTCATCTCAGAAATCTGTCAGGACTGTATTGCAAGAGAGGTTGCTCCAATGAAATACAAACCCAACATAAACTACATCTGCACTTCTCTAGAGACTAATGGGTACATTTCTGCTACCAAATACTAAATTTAAATGCCTTTCAATTGTTGAGAATACAAAGTCATTGAAAATTTGCAGTTTTCATTTCAGTAAGTGAGGCAAGCTATCACACTTTCAAAGAAAAACTGCTAACACAGCTGCTAAAGTAGTTTTCACAGCAGATAGGTATCTATAGCTATCACTGCACTTCAAGGTGTAGGCAAATTGGTAAATTTTAATACAAAAGCATTAGAAAGGGCATTGACTCAGAAGTAGTAGAATAGCTAGCCATTGGCTCAGTGACAGTGCAAGATGCTGAATGCTACGCAGTACAGCTGGAGAATGAAGAAACAAGAACCAATTCTGAGAGCCTTCAGTGATAGTTTTAAGAGACACTTACTGCTATCACAGCTCCTGGATGGAGGTGCAGACTGTACCTACTTACCGTAGCTGTTTCAAAAATGTCATAACCAAGTCATCAGGGAAGTAATTTTGAAAAGATCAAAAGATCAAAGCTCCCATCTCACTAAAATATTAAGGAAATGGCAATTGGAGCAAGAAGTTTAAGTAGATAAACCTGCAGTTCATAAAAACCCAGCATCTTCCATCCTTAATACAGCAAACATCAGTCAAAAGAAACACATGCAACCTGAAATATCTTGGACAGTTTTCAGGTTTGGCTGGCTATATTGTGACAAACCAAGACAATGAAAACATGTTCTTTGCTCCTTCAGTCCATAATGGCTCATCTTTTTCCCAAGATGTAATTTTCCCTGTAATTAAATATCTATTTTCATTTTTAATTCCCCCAATCCATTTTTACTGCTATCAAAGCACGAACCTAAAAAATGCAATGACTAACCAAGGAGACCTTGTAGCTATCTTTGTAGCTGCAATGCATCAAACCAGTTTTGTTGACCATTCACAGGTCACTGCACTGTTAGTTTCACATGCCTGTTATGGAGACAAATGACAACCACAGTCATTTCTTTTCCAAGCTATATATCACCTAGGCAATCAAGTAAATAACTCTGTCTTGCTGTTGAGAGTCTCAATTCTCAAATTTGAAACTATATTCAAACAGTCTCTAATACAGCCAGCAATAAAATTCACTGGCCAAAGGATTAGGATGCCTAAGGTGTTTTAATCAATTTAACATACAGTATTACCAGATAATGAAGAGATATTGAGTTACCCAGCAAAGCTGATGTTCAATACCTACACTGAAATCCCACCCTGTTTGATTTCCACCCAAAAAAAAAAAAAAAAAACCACCCAAAAAAACCCTTGATGTCATTTATTATATCTTTTACTATATACACTTTTGGTTTTAAACCATGAAAATATGAAACACTATCATTATTAAAAACAAGGACTTGACTTTCCATCTTTCCATTGTAAGGGAAAGAAGGTAAGGTTGGAAAACCAGAACTTACTTCTTTAGAATAGGATAGATTCTTGCAGTTGGAATGGTCCTACAACAATCATCTAGTCCAACTGCTTGACCACTTCACAGCTGAATGAACAGTTAAAGCACAGTATTAAGGGCACTGCCCAAATTCCTCTTAAACACTGTCAGGCTTGGGACACTGACCACTTCTCTAGGAAGGCTGCTCCAGTGTGTGACCACCCTCTCAGTAAAGAAATGGTTCTTAGTGTCCGGCCTAAACTTCTGACACAGCTTTGAACCATTCCCACATGCTGTTACTGGATACCAGATCAGCACCTCTCTCTTCATTTTCCCTCCTCAGAAGCTGTAGAAAGACATAACTCCATCCCAACTGAGTTATTTATATTTTTTAAAAAATAATTTTGTAGACGAAGGGAAGAACGTTCAAGGTGAAATTCAGATGTGCTTGTGCATCAATTACATCCTAAAATTCAAAAAAATCTGACTTTAGGTATCAGATCTAGAACTGCAAATGTAAGAAAATTTATTTCCCAAATGAGATCAGAAACCAGAAAGAAAAATAAGGTTCTTCTCCAAACCATATCTGGATTAAACTTATAATACAGAAAAATTCCTGTTGCAAAAAAGACCTGTGTAACACTTTTGATGATACTAATAAAAAATATCAGAGTTATCTCTTTCAGCTTTTAACAATTATCCTGTGAAAATTAAGATACTCCTGAAACTAATTACTAAACATAATTGCCATTCATATTAGCAGGATTACCAACTGCCAATAAAGCCTATTGCTCACTTCAAAAGTTCAGAGAATTTTTAAATACCTATGTAAAAATAAGGACTATTGAGGACATCTCCTTTCATATTGTCAAGAACTAAAGAAAATTTATACCCAGACATTTGGTACTTCAAAAATATTTTTACATTTTCCTGTAATAGCTTTTATATCCACATTAAAAAAATTAAACGTTCTATTATTGCACAGTCTTATATAAAATATAAATTACTATATATTTGATTATCATCAATCTTATCGTATACAGCATAAAAAAGCCTAAATTTTTTGTGAATTCACAATCTGAGAAATTACTTAGGCCAACAGGAATGTTAAGAGTGCCCACCAGCAGCAGGGTGCTGGTGGGATGGTTAATCTCTCTCTCAGTGCTGCAGCAGGCACCAACACAGTCCCCTTGCAAAAGTGTTGGGAACTCAGCCTGTGCTCTGCATTATGGCAACAACATGTACCCAGCACTTCACAGCACTATTCAGCAACCCCCCCTTTCAACTCTTCTAAATTTCATCTTCTACAATGCAATTTTCTCTGCCATTAACTGAGTTTCAGCATTTGATTTCTGTTGCTCTAAAATCCCAGGTACTTTCAGATCCCTAATATTGGAATAGCCTTGTGCTTTTATCAAAGCAAGCATTTTAGCAGGGTGAAAGTCATTGCCGAAGAATAATAATTTCTCTTAGGATAAGGATTAAACAGTTAAAAAGAAATTTACTACTATGTATCTACTATAACTTTAATACTCTAAAAATTATCCAAGCCAAATGCACAATCTTCAAGGGATACTTATTCTTTTACAGACTAGGCAAAGTGGAAAAATGTAATTCTCCATGCTATACACTAATGAAAATGTAAACACTTTAAACTATACTTATTTAAAACTACATTTACTTCAGAAACAAGCTTAGATCATATCGCATGTCATATTTCATGTATATTAATGAACCCTACCACACTATTCTGCATTAGGCTAAGCATCTGTTCTCTGTTTACAGCATTTTGCTGGAATAAATCAAAGACCCAGTATCTAAGTTTCACCTAGAAACACTAAAAAACTACAAAAGGTTGTCTGTAACAAGAAAGAACTGAATTATCACATTACTGTAATAATTAAGCTACTGGTAAAAAGACCAAAACCACCTCAGAATTTTCAACTTAAAAGCAGCAGGGGAATAACAACACACTACTATAATACAGAATTGGATAATTTCATTTTTAAGC
This sequence comes from Hirundo rustica, assembly GCF_015227805.2. Taxonomy (NCBI): domain Eukaryota; kingdom Metazoa; phylum Chordata; class Aves; order Passeriformes; family Hirundinidae; genus Hirundo; species Hirundo rustica. The sequence goes on from NC_053453.1 coordinate 38,065,896, forward strand.
CATCACTTCAGCCAAGAAATCTGTAAAGCAAATCACAAGAAATTGTATTTCATGTGATTAGATGGCATTCTATTTTTAACACTTCTGATTAACAGATGGAAGTGGACATTTTCCTTCAAAATTGCTTTAGTCATCATATAGTACCAAAAAAGATGTTAATTAAATAAATTAGTAAAAAAACAACAAAAAAAAAAAAAACAAAAAACCAAAATATGTGATTTCATGTTCACTCCCTACTGCTATTTCTAAAGCATCTGACAAAATTACCATTTAGATAAATCAATATATACTCCTGTACACCACTATAGGGAAAAAAATGTACCAGGTCATCACTTCAACTTGAATCCCTTTGAAGATGTTGATAAATATCACCAAGCTAAATTTTTAGTACGATGTCCTTGCACATTACCCCAGTTGAATATTTTGTTCACCACAATAAATTATTTCTGATGTGCGAAATATTCTCATGTTTCAGCCCTTGCATCAAGGAAAAGGCTCTTTGGAAGTAAGAGCACATGTAAGTAAGACTGGACGTAGTTCCCCAATTTCCTCTGCATATAAAATTATTGAACAGCCTTGCTTAGTATTTCTTTAAAATAAATTTTTTATTCCTATGCAATTACTGATTTATACTGGAAAAATGTTTGTTTGTGAAAGAACAAGAGTGTGTAAAGGAATTGTGTAACTATAAGAAATACACTAAGTAGACTGAAAGCCGATAGCTTGATGTTCTGACTATTACTATATCCGTATTTAAAGCAAAACAACAACAACAAAGACCCTGCAGAAATCCCCCTAAGTTTATGTAAACCATGCTGACAGAAATGAGGTCTAAAGGAAAGTTTAGTAAAGAGAATTAAAAGCAAACACACCACTCCCACTGGGTGCTAAATATAGAGGGCATAAACACTCTCTTTCAAATTATGGCTGAAGGAAACTGTCCTTCCCTAGGATAAGCCACGAATCTGAATCACAGGATGAGCAGAAACCATCTCTGGTGATATGAACAGTGCTGAAACAGCACTTGATAATAAGAACTTGTTTCTTCCATCTTAAAACTACTGGATGTCACTTTTATAAGAGATTATTAAAATAGTAAAAATTTATAGAGAACCTTTCCTCTTTTCTCTTCTTCTACCCCATTTGCAAGGCACCTTCACAGGAAGAGAACAATCATGCTCTGCCAATGATCACTGAGGGAGAGAAGGGCAGGCAAATTTTACACAAACTTCTCTTATAGTATATGAAAGTCACTACAGTGAAGGATATTAATCAAGGATATGGAATTTATCTGAATTCTGAAATGGTTCGATTATGACAACACAAATTCACCAAACCAAGCAAAAATGCTGGTTTATTCACAGGGTATTGATTGATATTTTTACTTTGGATTAAGTATCAAACACCTCAAGAATAAAATGACCTTGAAGATACAAGTTTTCCTGCATCACTTATTTTGTATTCTGACTGCATCACATGATGTGCATGATAACTTGATTCCTCACCTGACAGTAGCACTGAAACCTATACAATATTCATCCCAAGTTGTGATCTATTCCTCCCACTACCATCTTAATCAGTTTGAGGATAAATTCTCATCCTCAAAGTAAAGCATTTAAGAATTTTATCACTGTAAACAAACATGACAAATGCTACATTCTATATTAACTACATAAAACAGAGAACATTGTCTGTCAGATTTAACACTTAAAAATAGTTCTCACAGTTACTATATTGGGCTGTGTCTAATTAGCTGATTTCCACTTCCAGTTACACCAAAGCAAATTCAACCTAAGTCCATTAACCAAATTATTTTCAAGTCAGTGAAAGACAATCTGGCTGTATGCACATGCACATACCTAATAGCATCTATTTCTGAAATGATAGGCCAGATCATCTCTGTGTCATTTATGTCAGAGCCATGACAAAATCCTTTTCCCAGATGAATAAGTGACAGTGAGAAGGCTGTTTTCAATGGGAAGAGGAAGCGAAGAGCTGGCTTGTTTCCATGGAAACACTAGCAGCATCAGGCAGAACAGCTGTAGAGGAAGAGGCAGAAGTTAGGAAGGCAGAAATCTTGCTGATTTTACCATAGTACCGATATATCAGTACCATCAGAGACCATCTACATTTAGGGTAGATTAAACCAGTGGATTATACATCATGTATTAAACTAGAATTTCCAATTAGGACTTTTAAAAGCCAGCATGCCAGAAGTAAATTAATAAAAATTACTTACAATGTGATCTAGTCAGCCCATGTAGACATGAAGCTACAGAGTGCATGAATATATGTAACAGTAATTCATTATGACTTTTGTCATTAGGAACACATCTTGATATGTCTTTAAAAAAGACAGCTCCCATAGTATAAATGCTTCAAGCAGAATAACTGGTTTTCACCAATTTAATGTAATTGACTATCTTCCCACTTGTAAATAAATTCAGTGCTTTGATTGCCAACAAAAGGAATACCCTCTTTGAAGCATCAACCTTAACTATTTTCTTTGTGCCACTTGCAGACAGATGCCTGTCTAACTAATAACTGAATGGTAAAATCTAAAGCATACCTGTTTTCCTCACTGAATAAAAGACAGAGTAAAGATTTCCATTTGTGTATGAAAGGGCTTCCTATCAGTTAAGAAAGCAAATCTTTGCTATTCACTATTAATCTACAAATGTATATTCTGAGACTAGTGTACCTTCACCACTCCATTCACAGTATTTCAGACCACTGCAGCAGTGTTGTTTCCACCAAAAACAAACCCTGTCTTGCATCAGAACAGGCAAAGCCCTAAAAATATAACTCACTTCAGTCATTCACTGTAGTACATGACAGGCTTCCTAAATCAAGGCTTTCTTGACAAGTATCAAAACAGGTATCTAGGTACCTGGAGAAAACATAAGCAAGCCACCAAATAAAGATGTACGTTATCTTTGATAGGAATGTTCCCCAACATAATGTCTGTATCTTTAGCCTCTCAAGGGAATCTGTAAAATCATGCCACTTATTTCAGCTGACTTTTCACCTCACCCAATGTTCAAAACTGTTGTAGATGCAATGGGTCACTGAAAGGAATTTCTGACAATTTATCATATAAAACAGTAGAGGGGAACTTCATTTCCCTCCAAAAACACCACCCACTGCTCAAATACAGCTCCCATGTCACTGTGAAGCAGCACCAGTATTTTTAAGAACACTTGCAAGTGTTCTTGATGTATCTTGACACCTAGACTGCAAGGCTTTTGTGGGTTTATTTGCATTGCAGTGAATATTTACTTACAGCAAACTTGACAAATAGTTGCTAATTAGGATTTATATTTCCTTGTAAACCAGGCAATCATGATCTTTCCTAGAGATAAAAACCATAGCAAAGGGGCTGTGTAAGCTGCCTTCAGCTGCTGCAAAGGGCAGTGGCAGCTCAAGTGCCTTTGGCCATGCTGACTCCCACACTGCTTAACCACCTCTCGTGGCAGGTGCTGTCCCCTTATCCATGAACAGATTTACAGTCTTCCCAACACATTAAGGATATAAAGCTATGGACCTGGTGAATTTAAGGGCCATTTTTGCATTCCTGCACTCGGTACAAGACTAATCCATAATCCTTAGGAAAAATCAATGACAAACACTAATTACTTCTTTAAACAGTATTATTTTTCAACTATTACTCAAAAGTAAAAAGGCTTTAGAGGTAATTACTTTGAAATATGATATCTGACATGAGCACTGGCATTGCAGTTCCTGCTGGACATCTGCAGGCACGTTTTGAACTCAGCACTTAATATCACCTCTTGTGCTTTCTTACAAATTACTTAGATGTATCTTTGTACTTTACTAAAGCAAACAAGTACCTGGCACTTAGGAGCCACTGGACACCAAAATCACTTACAGGTATTAACCAACAGAACAGCACACATGTTTTAGTCAGGTAAGAATTAGGCGTCTGCTTCACAGACACTTAAACCAACGCACAAAGATTAAGTCGCCCAGCACTCCCCTTCCTATGACAGCACTTTATGCCAGTAGATTTCCATATCTACATAACAGCATTGTGTCAAACAGCCTTTTGTGAATGATTGTTCTATTATGCGCGGAATGAAAGGAGTACGGCTGCACTCTTTAATTTCATTTCACGGTCTACAAAAGCCAATATGAATACAGAAAAAACACTCAGACTTAACTCCTGAACTTGGGAAACAAAGGGAAGTGTTGCAGGTTTCAAAGCAATCATATATACGTGGATTACATTTCATATTTACAAGCCCCATGTTTAGTAGATGTCGCTATCTGACTAGTAAATTGCATGCACTAAAAGTTGGATTTTTTTTAGAATCTCAACTAAAGTAAATTTTCTTGTCAACAAACTAGTTCCACTATTTATATAACATCACTGGATGGTCTTGCTAGAATAATCTTGTGCGTGCACTATCCCCGAAGAGGTTACCATGGCAACTTATATTTGAATTTCTATAAATTTCTATTTTTAGAGATCACAGTTTTGAATAAAGAAAATCACAAATATTAAGTACCATTTCATTAACAGAAAATATCCCATTTTCATCAGCATCACAATTCCCAAAAAAGACACTAGTGAACCTAAATCAGCAATGCTAAAAGAAAAAAATTATCATAGTTCTTAGGAAAGTTTACCACTAAGCAGCCCCACCATAATCTAAGTGGTGTATGAGTCAGTAACTAACACTGTGAGGCAAAGACTGATGTTCACAGAGTTTTCTCTTGATTTCAGTAAAACCAGGATTTCACTCAAATGTTGTTAGAGTTAGTCATCAACTCAGCTGACATAAAACAAGAGTGTATTTGCCAGAATACTTAGAAAATAAGGGCTCTTGTTTCAGGTGTGGAAAAACATAATGTCTCAGTTCCAAACGAGGTTACCATCACCTTAAATTACTGTGTTCAAGTGTGCTTACTACATGCATGCAAGTCCTTAAATACAAATTCACTTTAATGCTTTAAAACTCAGCAGAAATTCTCGAAATTGTCTCCCTACCTGAAAGATCAAGTACAGATTTTCAGAAAATGAAAATACAGATTTACACACCATCGTTATGGTTCTGACACTGCCTTTTTCTGGCTGCCTGGGTTTGAAATCAGAATGAAATCTTTAAAACCACTTAAGTTACAAAAAGGTCTTTTACTTTGTCTTCTAAGAGATTCATATTGCCATGTTGCAGATTCCTACTGTAGCGTTAATTACAGTATTCATTTTGCAAACTTGAAATATCTTCACCCAAGCCACTAATGGTCCAGGATGACCTAGTACAGATAGAAAATTTGGAAAGCAAGTACCTGCAGGTTCTGTCAAAGACTGGGCTGAAAACCCAACTGCAACTCCAGGGCACAACAGCACACCTACTTTCCTACTTCTCCTGGATCTTCCATTTAACATTAACTCTGTACTTCTCAGCTCTCCAGCAAAGTTGAGCAGGAAGATTCTCTGTCATAAAAGCTGCAGTTTTGACACTGTCAGCAAGCTTCCACAAGACAGTAGGTAAAAGAAAACCTGCAGGGCAATCCCCGCATACACCACAGTTTGTCAGGTAAGTGGACAGTGAAATTTTCTTTAGGATTCAAACAGCTGAGGTGCAAGATGTGGGTATGTCACTGATGAGCAAAGAGACACTTCTGGTAGCTTTTCTTCAGAACCCATTCTTTATTAAAAACATATTTTAAAGAATCAACGGGAGCCAGCTGTCACGGGAAAACATAGTGGTAGGCAACCTTCAATGACATAAACAACACTGGCACTCTGCAAATGACAGCAATAACTGTAAGGACTTTTACTTTCTGTTTAACTTACCTCAATAAGCTCATAGGGTGAGCAGACAGAAACTGCATCATGCCATGGGGTACAATTCCAGAAGTCACTAAACCACACGCTCATGCGCACATCTATGAGACTGCCAGCAGAATAAGCGGAACTGATTAGGAGATTACACCCATCATAACTGCATTTTCTGCAGAATGAGGTTTAGCTCTGTGGAATACTTTGTGGAAGTCCTGATAAATACACTACAAAATACTTATTGCCATTTTATAATCGAACATTTCCTGTTACACATCCTTTGACTTGTATTGCAGGGAGGATTTGCTGGGGGGTTGCTTTGCTGGTTAAATTAGAAACACCACTGCATATTTCACTCAAAGGAATTACAACTATTTGTTTGCTCCAAAGCCCTGAGTTAGAGAGCAAACCTGCATCACCACTGACAACTGCAATGAAAAGATAGAACTAAAATCTAAGTAATCAAAGTAGTGAGAATAAACATATAAAATCCCTATCTAAGTAAGAAAAAGTCAGTATGATTACTTACTGTCTGGTCCCCAAACCCTCAGTCACTGAGCCAGTCAGGGTCACCCTGAGAAATCAATGAAGGAAGAGCCAGGGTGACCCCCTGTCACATTTACTTTGTTGTACCAGGATCACCTACCAGTGCAGATAGAGCAAAGCTCAGAAAGGACTGAAGTCACTCTCCTGTGTCACTGTCACCACCTGACCCAAACCCAAGCCCCCAGGCCAGCTGTCCTGGTCAAAAACAACCTTCATGCAGGCGCTCAAGGAGGATGAGGGTGCCTTGGGGCTGTTCCTGCTCACACCCACACACAAACAGGTCCACCAGTGAGTCACCCCCTCCACACCCCCACACAGGCCAGAGGGTGACTATGGCTCCCTCGCAGGCTTCTCGGGGCACAGCTCCCACCTCACCCCCGCACACTCCCACGGGAAGGATGCTGGCACAGCGGGCCCCCCGTGCGGCCGGACGCTGCCTCCCGTGCGGAGTGGACAAGCATCGCCACCCCACGCGGACCGACGTTCCCCCCTCACAGCGGCCCACCAAAGCATCACTTCCGCACGGACACCTCAAGCGGGGCGAGCATCCCCGTGATGCCGGCTCCTGCCCAGGGGACCCCAGCAGCCCCTCGGCCTCCCAGCCCCGGTGGGAGCGCCGGCCGGCGGCGCTTACCCTGGCGGCACGGGAGGAGTAAGGGTCCTCGAAGAGCGCCCAGACACGGGGCTGCAGCCGCCGCCAGCGCCCGCCCTTGCCCTCGGCGGCCGCCCCCACGTCCTCGATGCCAAGTCTCTTGGCGGCCAAGTCGTCGTCGTCGCCGTCGGGCGGCGGCTCGCCCGTCAGCAGGTCAGGTGCCTCGAAGATGTCGAGGGCCTCCTCGGCGTCGCGGTGCTGGCGGTAGGTCATCCAGCAGCAGGGCTCCACGTCGGTCTCGTCGATGCCCCAAAAGGCCAGCTCCTCCTCGAAGAGCGGCCCGCAGACGTCGGCGGGGCAGTGCAGCTTGCCGGTGCGGTAGTAGTTGAGTACATAGGCGAAGACCCCTGGGTGTCGGTCGAAGAAAAACTCGCTGGCTCCGCCGCTGCCCCGGGGGCCGCAGCCGCTGCTGGGCTCCGGGCAGCCGCCCGCCGGAGGCGGTGGCGGGTTGGGGGCCGGCGGCGGCTCCTCGCCGCCCGGGGACTCGCTCTGGGACTCGCAGGCGAGCAGAGCCAGGCGGGTCCCCGGCAGGGTCTTCAGGGTGCTGCGGTAGGTCTCGTGCCGCGTGCCCCCCACGTTGAGGATCACCCTCTCGTTGTCCTCGAGCTTCCCCATCGCTCCGGGTGGGACATGACTGGGGAGAGCGCGGGAGGCGGCGGCGGGGATCGGGAGGGGGGCGCGCCGGTCGCTGGGAGAGGGGCAGCCGGTCGCCGGCAGGTCGGTGGGGGACGAGCTTCTGCCTTAAATGCAAACAGAAGAAATCGAGGAGAAGCCCCACGGGCACCACCGTAGGAGGACCGTTCCCCGCGGTCACGGCCTTGTCCCAGACCCCTCCCAAGATCTCCCGCGGACCCGTACTCCAGGGAAAGCCCTCCCGGCCCGGCCCGCCCCGCCACCCACCGACGGCCAGCTCCGCACGCTCCTCCGCGGAGGGCCGTGCCGCCTGCCCGCTCCGGGCACAGCTTCTCCTGGAAGCAGGCTACCGAAACGGCACTGCTGCTGCTTCGACCGCGTATGGATCCGCCACCGTCCCCACCCCCTTCTCCCTCGCGAGGCTGTGTGAACCGAGCTGATGGAACAGAAAGTGTACGGTTAATTATTTAATGGGCATCTATCTTTTACTATCCTAACAGGTTAACGAGGGGGAAAAAAGACGGCTTAGATATTTTTTTCTCTTCCTCCCCACCTCCACTGTGGGAGGGAGGAAAGGTTTGCTTTTTGGGAAGAAAATACCGAGCACCCCATAAGCGCAGGCAGCAGATATACTCTGGGAAAAGCTCTCTGTGTGGAGCTCGGCTCGCTACTTTCTCAGACGAACCACTAAGGCGAGCGCGCATCTCGGAGAAGGGCAAGGTGGGATCAGCGCCGCCGGGGCCCCTCCCGCTCCCCGCCAGCCCTGCGGTCCCTCCCGCCGCCCCGCCGCTACCTTTGCCGGAGGAGCGACAGCGGCTTCTGTTCCCGGCGGGCTCCGGCCCCAGCCACTCTGCCAGGCGAGACTACTTGTTGTTGGCTCGGGTGTTTCTCCGCGTTCAGGTGGCTGTTTCACCTCCCTCCATGCTCAACTCCGACAGGCGTAACAGCGGCTCCCGCCGCCCGCGCGGAGATCCCACTCCCTTCATTTTATAGGGGGGATGCGGCCGTTCCACGTCGGGGCTGGGAGCGGGGACCACCGGCGGAGCGCAGAGCCATGAGCACGGGGGACCGGGACGGCCGTGGTTCCAGCGGCGCTCCGGGAAGACGGAGCCAAATGGGAAATCGTACCTCATTTGGGGCCGCAGCTCCGCCCCGGGGCGGGGGCAGCCGAGCCAGCCCTACACACCACTCTGGTCCCGCGCTACCGGCCTGGGGGGCGCAGGGAGGCGGCAGCGAGAGTAAGCGTCGCGTCTTTTCCGAAAAAGACGCCACCTCCGCTCCTGATACATGGACATTTGGCTCACTTAAGTAAAACACGCGGGAAGGGAGCGGGGCTGAGAATAGCTATTTTTCGAAGAAATGCAGAAAAATCAGCCGTAGCTACAGGTGGCTGCGGAGAGGAGGTACTGAGCACCCAGGAGAGGGTCCCAGAGCGTCCGCACAGCGCCAGCGGGAGGGGCAGGGAATGCGCGGGGTGCCGGGGGAACGCGGCGGCCGGGAGTGCCCCGGCTCGGGGGAGCCTCAGAGGCAGCTCTTGCGCCGGCCGGCACCGCGGTTTTGGGGATATGGCTTAAGGAGAGGGCATCCAGTTTCCATGTTGGCTAAGAAAAATAAAGAGCAGTGGGTGCACTTCAGACTTCGTGCTCTGCATAGGTGTGAGATTGGGTGTAGCAGAGGGGATGGAACTTGAGAGTCCCCAGTAATATATGAGGGAAGTCAATGCTTGTGCGCTACGATTAATATATGAGAGAGTCCCATATCTCTGCCTCCAAGCCAGCTGAGTTGTTTTCTACAGCCTACACTGCTGCCTGGTTTGAGCTGGGTTGGCCAAGGGAAAGAAGCTTCCAGCCCCAAAGAGAAGATACACAACATGAGAGGTGATCCCTCTTGCCGCTTCCTCAAAAGAAAAAAGTCTTCCTCCATGCAAAGGGTATTCCCTGGCCTGAAGGAGGGCAGTGAGTGGAATAATGGTATCTGAAACATCCTCTTTCTGCATCAGAGCCTTTTGGCTGGGCACTTGCTGGCATCTGGAGGGCAAAGCTCTGCTGGAAGCAATGCTCTGAGGACACTTGGCTTAGACCAGATTGCTTTAACCCAGATCTGTCTATATGCGGCATCCATGATGTAAACACAGGCTCCCAAAGCAGTAGCAACTTTAAGAAATGGGTTTTGGAAGCTTTCTCCAGATGTACATTTTGAAGTTCCTAAAAAAAAAAAGAGAAAAATCTATCCTGCCAAAGCAGATATAATCAGTTAGTGAAAACCCTTGGAAACAAAATTAATATTCCATTACATAGTTATAAATGCAGTAGAAAAGATTCAACTGTCCTAATGCCACCTATGGCCTCTCATGCCATACTTGATTTTCTTCGCAGATGGGATTTTCTGAAAAGGGGACATAGAAAAGGAGTGACTAAGACAACAGGAATATTCATTGTCTTTTCTCTGACCTACGAGAGGTTTCTGGAGAAATGCAACACATTAAAGCTCTGCAGCATTCATCCATTATGGAAAACCATAGGGTGGCAGTAACTGCCAAAACACTACACAAACTGTATCATCACAGAGTACCAGGACTTCCTTCTGAACTGTCACTGTCTGCTCAAGTCCCACATCTGTGCCCAAGTTAACAAGATGACCCCTCCAGAAAAAAAAAAAAAAAATCACACAAAACAAAAAGCAAAAGCCCTGAAAATAACAAAAGCAGCAAAAACACCCTAAACCCAGCCCTGCTAACCACCCCTTAAAAAAACCCTCACAACCCACCCAAAATCCTAAGAAACCTGAGACTAACAAGGATGGCATCTCATCCTGTAACGCCACTGCCATGAAAAAGGCATGTATTATGAGCAACCAACTGACACTTCAAACTTGTGAAGTGCACGGGGAGGGGTTTATGGCATGGTAAGAATAAGCAACAGAAAGAATTTTTCTAATTGGTAAGAAAAGGAATGATCTCTTCCAGAATATAATAGTCCTTCAGTCATATAAAAATTTTCACATTCTATAACTTGTCTGTTACTAAATATAATGCTGTTAATTTTTCTGTGTGTCATTCTTCCTTGTAGTTTCATCATGTGGCAGACTTTTCAATGAAGGATGAAATTATGTTAGATGTTGACTTTCCAGAGCTGAAATTTTCTTGAATCACAATATTCTACATAGACATAGTGACATTTATTAATTAATTTCCTCCCTACAATGGTTTGACCTGAATTATTGCACTCTTCAGTGCTTCCAGTAAGAGTGAAAGCATGTAAGAGAGAGAAATGTGTCTGCTGAGTGAGCCTTACCATGAAATATGTCTGCAAAGGGGAAAAAACCCCAACAAACCGAAAAACTATTTACACACATGCTCAAATATATTCATTTAATAGATAAGTGGAAACATTTCTGTAGCTCAGAATTTAGGGGTTTATTTGAGGAACTGAGTGATACTGAGCAGTGCGCAACTGATTTTCCCTGCTGCTAATAATTCCTTCATAAAGGGAAAGGTCCTATGTTATGGTTTTAACCAGCAAAGCAATAAAATTAGATATAAGGATCACTATGAGAAACCCAAGGCAATTGAGCATTTTACTGATTAGGAGCAATCATTCTTTGTGCAAGCTTGAATACTGTAATGCAAAGTCATCGGGTTACCACCTGTCTAACAACGAAAGTAAATGGAAATATGGATTTGCACCAAAAAAAAAAAAAAAAAAAAAAAATTGAGGACAAAACCAGTGTATGTACCTCAGTTAAAGTCAGGCTTTGAATCACCTTCTGGAGGAGGTCTGTCCCTGGGAAGGTTAACCTGGCCAGATAACATCTGCCATCCTGAGGAGAACATGAGAGATTGAAGCCACAACGTATTTCTAGTGCAGATGACTATTTCATATTATTTATATGATGTCATAATTGGGAAATTAAAAATAATCAATTTTATAATGAAAAATTATAACTGAAGACAGTGCAACAGATAAAATATGATCTGTTTTTGTCAATTTAGTTATTAGGTAAATTAATTATTTTAACTATCCACTATCATTAACATTTTATTAAGCTTCTACTTGTTTCTTGTATTTTGCTATTTTCCCTTATTATTTATAATCATCCCTACTATTTACAATTACATGTGCTAACTCATTACACATCTTGCAGAACATGGCAGCCACTTTATACTGAAGTACACGGATGATCTGTCAGAAACTTACTCTAAAACCGCAAAAGCCCCTGAATGAATAGATTAGGTAAACATCTCTGAAATATAACTGTAAGGAGCCGTGGTATAGTTAAATTGGATGAAGCTCAAAACAAAGCTATCAGAAAGTTGTCATTATTTTTTAATTCAAGTGCAGGATTGCGTTTTTAGTTAATGCAGTTGAGATATAAGCTTTGTTTGATCAGTAACAGAGAATTATTGAAAAAAAAATGTCTTATTGTAGAGAAATGTAAGTAAAAGTATGATTGGCCAAAACAGATATGCAAAATGTAAAAAGCTATGATGAAAGCCTGCTCTTAGTCCCATACTGGTATGCAGGAGTTCTCATATGAGATTTTTACAGACAGGTGTGCTTCATATGCTTTCCCCCAGATTTCAGCTCCTTGTGAAATTTTGGGGAATGTGGTGTCTCTCATTAAAAAAATGAAAATCTGGAAAGGGTCCTTGTATATTACATTTATCAAGGAAATTAAAAATAGTGAACACAAGTCTGGGGTCTTCTGAGAAGAGATGGCACAGTAGAAAAATACCCAAATGAGCACTAATTGCATTGCCTAATTAGGAATCCCCATTATGACCCAGGCTATATGGTTAAATCTTTGCCTTCCCTAATGGTGGGGATAGAATTCTAAAGTGTATGTACATTAAAACTGGCTTTGGGTTTCTCTGTTCAAAAGAAAGGGAGAGGTTAGTGTGTTCAAGGGTGAAAATCCCCCACCACAGGTTTGTTTTGCCTGGGATGCTACAAGAACACACATAGACAAGTGCAGCCTTTCCAATAGATCACCTCCTCCAAGCTCATAAACATTCAAATCCAAAGTACCCATTCTCACAGGTACCTGCTCTCACCTGCTTCTCCCTTAGAAACCCGTCACTGCTCACTTTTGATTCCACTATTCGTTTAGATCAGGGGCAAATTGCACATGGCCTTTGCCCAAATGTCAACCTCACCAGAATCTTCAAGTCACTGCCTTTTTCCTTCATGACCCGGCGGTGTCCTTTGCCCCCCCAACCCAGTACTAATGCCAGAGGTATTAGCAATGCAAGATGGTGGAAGGCAGGATTACTCACCTGTTTCTGCTGTGATTGTGATTCAAGTGTCTTCGTCAGTGCTGATTCATGTTTGTGGGATGCAGATTTTCTCAAGAGCTTTAGGATATTACATTCTGCTTATAAAAGCAGGTACTGCCTCAGGCTCTGTCCACACTTACATTTTTTAGTGTCCAGTGCTAAAATAGTTGAAATGAATTTTTGATCTATCCTGAAAATTTCCTTCAATTTCAGGTAGGTAAAAGTCAGTGATGTGTTTTTCTCATTTGCAACTAGCCAGCACATGATGCCACTTCTGAGGATCTGGCACCTATCAGCAAGACAGTGTCTTTGTAAAGACTCATTAGGCAGTGAGAACAGTACTGAGCTCCTCAACAGGTATTTACTCCTTTGTTCACATGTAAATACATGGACTGATCTTCTTCCAGGTGCTCTTAGTACTTACAGAGACTGGAAGAAACAGGTCTTGGAATATCCTTGTCAAGCATACAGAGTCCCAAGAGACTGGAAAATGAACACAGAATGTCCAAACAGCTCTCAGGTACAAGCTTTCCTCATTCAAAAGGAATAAAGCTTTCCATCTCTATTCGGAAAGTGCAGAGAGATGGAAAATGGCGAAATGCCAAAGCCATGTATCGTTTCTTACAGTGTGGCCAGGTAGCCTCCACCAGCTTGGAGGAGTTTCTGTTTCCTGGCAGTCTCATGAAGACTTTGGGAAATTGTAAAATTTCTGTGATTTTCTATTCTTTATCCTTCTCATTAATTTTAACTGAAGTTTTTGGGCAACACATCAATAATAAAACTTCGTGTCAGCATAAAGAGGGCCTCATCTGGTTGCAAGTCTTAAGCATTCACATAATATAAATAATAAACAATCACCTAGATTGCAGGACAATTAGGTTTCTTCAGCTGCAGAAGAACATGCTCTGAAAGAACTAAACTTATCTAAACAGAAGTGCCTTATTACCTAATTTTAGAAATCTCTTCAGAACCTAGTAAAAAACAAACAAACAAACAAACAAAAACAACACAAGCCAACCACAACAACAACCCTAAACAAAACAAAAACACCTGTAACATCTGTCATTTTCATTTCATTGGCAAAGACTGTACTAAGAAGTAGCCAATTCATAGGGGACTGTATATGTAGCACTGAACAACCTTGCAAAGAAATCTAAAGTGATATTTAGTTTCTAAGTCTTTGAAGTGATCAAACTGACTTGGACCTATTTTGACTCATAGGGAAAAAAAAATGGAAAAGAGACCTTTACACTTTTATTTTGGTAAATTAAATTATCTATCATCCAGCATATACTCTATCTACTACCTAACTGATATTTAAACTGTTATTGAACAGCTAGTCTGTGTTTTTAAAAGATCAGGCCCATTCAATAAAATATTCTGGAAGCAGTCTTATGTTTCAGTTAATGCTAACTTTTACTAATCTTCTAAAATTCGTTCAAATCTGATACATAATCTACATATGAGTGGTGGCTGGCATTGGTGCATCTAGTTTCTGCGCTTCACTGAAGTTCAGCTGGAAACCTCATCTATCATCTTCCTCCCTCCCATGACTAGCAATCTCCATTCTTTTCATAAATTTTTAAGAAGAGACCATAATACACATGCCTCAAGAAGGCAGAAATATGCTGTAATAGATCTTCTGAAGATGTTTGCACTGATGATCATTGAGGCAACCCTGAAGCAGCAATTCTTTAATTGATTATCAGTGTGTAGAGGATACTTCGTAATAATAATTTTCTACTATTTATTCAAAGTTAAATAATTGTTTTGCAATGCTTTTTTCTTCCCACTGTGAATAGCTATAGTTTTCCTATTAGAAAGGCAACTCCAAGAGTTCAAGGCGCAGAAGTCTCCCACAGAGCATCACTGACTGAGGCAGGCAGATTTGAAATCAGATGCCTGAACAATGCAGGAAGCAAAGAGGTTTCTTAGTACTGCAGTCTCATATGACAGACCCAATCTCAGTGTATGCAAACTTGATTAATTTTGACTGCCTCCATTCAGCTGCAGTTAAGCTTTTCCTCTCCTAATTTTTTTGTGCTACTTTGCAGACAAGATTGCCCAAATCTGGACTGAGCCGTCTACTGCCATGGAAACAGAACAGTATTCTCAAGAGATAAACACTGCATCTCCTCTGCTTGTGCTTTGGTCTTGCTTGCCAAAGTTAGAGGTTTCTATAGATTTCTGCTATGACCCATAAACTGGAGCCATTACCCTACCAGACCAGGTAGAGCCAGATTGGAGTCACCAGATCCACTGCAGATAGCATCATCATTTCCTCATAAGAGACATAGGCGCCAGTGAGCCTTAAACAGCTGTGCAAGGTCATGCTAAGGTGGGAAGTCTTGGCAGAAACAGCCTAACTAACTTGTGAGTTAGTAGCCTTTTTTAGTATTAGGAAAATAATACGAGGTTGTAAAACTGCAGCTTTCTCCATGCCTTTGAACAAGTTAGATTATATACTTAGTCACTGAGTAAAATCACTTTGGTCACATTGACTGTTACACTTAGCTGTCAGAGAACATGCCATGTCCATGCCGATCTTGTAAACATTTCATCAACATTTGATACCCTTGAGATCTTTTCCCAATTTGTTTTGAACTGTAGTGCTCTAGAAGTATGCCTTCCTTAACAAAACAAAACAAACAAACAAAAAACCAAACAAACAAAACAAAACAAAAAGTTTGGACCAAGGGGGGGTAAGTACAGGCTCAGGAGCTGCTGTTGCAGCAAATACTGCTGAGCACACCACCTGGGTCAGGGACAGGAGGTGCAACACCAGCCTCAGCCACCTACCTACATGTCCTGGGCACATGGGTGTAAGTGGAGATGTGGAGAGAGGTGCCCGAACTGAAGGAATGGGGCCAGCAGGGTATCAGCAGCCTTGTCTGAGGTCTTGCACACCTTCTGCAGTAGGAACCCAGAACAGAGATGGGTGTTAGGTCCGAGACTGATCTGATCTGTCCAACCACAGAAACAGGGAAATGGGGAACAACGTCTAACATCTATGTCCCACAGAAGTAGTGAATATCCACTTCACTTTTGCTATGGTGATTTCCATAAATGTTTACATATTCAGAAAGAGAATGATATGTGCCCTAAAGTTCTGGAAGGCTCTGCTTTTTCTTTGGAATAAGCAGGCAGTCTAAAGAGTGTGACAGCACAACAGAAGTACCCTAAAGCAGCACACTCCTGCCAGGGACTAACTGAGACTGCCACAACTTTCATGACACCTTTTCTTGAGAATGGGTTCCTGTAACACCTCTATCTCCCTACAGCTTGGAAGCATGCAGGCTAAAGTGTCCTGAGAGTTTAATACTACTTTTTAAGAAGGCATTTTCACTTCAAGATCACAGTGCATATGCAGCAGCATGGGCACAGACTTCCCATCAGCCTCTGGTGGGAATTCAAGGTGCCAGTTTTTTAACTGTCACCATTCTACTTAGCTTGCAATTCAGATTTTAAGAGGACTGGCAGATAGACAGAAGTCAATCTGCCATCATTGTAGTGGGGAACAACATTTAAATATGCAAGACAGCTGTGGCAAGGTATGCACAGGGAAGTCCCTTGGTGTCATTTGTGTTCCACTCAGGTACTCATCTGCTTTTTCTCAAGATTAAGGCTCACAACAGCACACACACAAAGCCAAAAAAATCCTTCCTATTAGATTTTTTTTGCAAATGTATTCTGTCAAAATGGAAGAATTCTCATATATGTAACAATTGGTTTTTTATAAAATTTTATGCAGCCAGGAAATATCACATGGGAGAGTCAAAGGACCTCTCTAAAAAAGAATGGCTTCTAAAAATCTGCTTGCAAATTGCCTAAACAAAGAAAATCTTCATAATATTTTAAACCCCTACCTATCTAGGGACCTGCCTTAGTGTTCCTGTTAGCCCATGTAGAGTTGAAGATTTGCTCTGATTTTTCAATAATCTTTTCATACTAAAAATTGCTGCCATACCTACTTGTTAAGCAAGATGCAATTTGAGATGCTTGCTACTACATTAAAAGTGAGCTGTTTATATCATTATCATAGCAGACCCACTTAGTATATTTCGTCTCCCATCCTCATCTCTTTCTGGTCTCATGTTTTTTTCCAACTCATATTTTACATTTTCTGAGGCAAGGATTATATCCAAATGTAGTAGTGTGCATTGTGCCTAGCTCAGGCCATGACACATCTTTTAGGCTCTTCAAAGCTAGAAAGCAAATTACTGAAACAGTCACTGTCATATCCGAGGTCAAAAAGATTCAGCAGCAAAAGGGGAGCAGAGTAGAAGAAAAAATGCAAAAAGAGAGGCTCTGAGAGCAGAGCTGCTAACTTAAGTATACCTTTAAATTTCTCCCTTAACTGTGACTAAAATATTGTTACTCCTCCTCCATAAAAGGAAGCTCTAATTTAAAATCTAGCTGTATCACAATTAGTGGGAATATTATGCTAATCTTGGGGGGGGAAAAAGACCACTGCTTATCAGGTTAATTTACATTTTTTTAATAACTCCTTGGCTTAGGCTTTTGATATTTATTTTGAAAATTTATTGGGAGGTTCCATGTGCCAGCTCCCACCCTATAGCCACCCAGCCCTTCCCTTACTCAAAATGCGTTCAAGAATACAGATGGGCAAAAAGTCCTATAGTTCATAATCTCTCCTAAAGGGAAAAGCATCTCCACATCCTGTTTTGGCAACAGGACAACTTCATGGTATAGAGTGGACATAAGGCATTTCCAGAAGGAGAGACAAGACACCAGCCTCCATTTACATTTTATTAGAACACTGAACTGACACCTACCATGCCAGTTCTTGTTTGATGCTTCTGAACACTTTTTATCCAGACAGATATTAGAAACCAACAATTAAAACTCAGTCTAAACTAAGTATCATGATGTTGTCCTCATTCTGTGTTGATTTTTTTGCTGTCAAAACCATCTTTTCGCGCACTTAAATTGATCATAGATATGAGTTAAGAATTCATAGCCTACATTTATGCTGCTATCAAATAGTCTCTACAGCTCAAGAGTATAAATTCAGTCTTAAAAATTATCAAAAAGACTGTCTTTGAAGTTGAAATGCAAAGGAACAGTTTGTAGTCCATGTTTATTTGGAAATAATACAGCTGCAGGTTTTAGTACGCCTTTCATTTCAATGAGAGAAAAATGCAATTAAGCCAAAAATAATACTAAAGAGTTAGTAAACTTGACATAATCCTGACTAGTGTCTAAAGCAACCCTGGGGACTGCTCCTTCAGGGTGAAAGGCAGTTCATAGTTTTATGTATTATTTATGGTAGTAACTTCACAGGGGAGGAGGAGGAAGGCACTGCAGACATTAATACAGTAGCAAGTTGACAAGGAAGCTGAAGAAAAATCTCACCTGGAAACAGCAGTCCTTCACTATGTTTACTGAATAAAACCTTTCACTTCACCAGGTTAGAGGCAGCCTAACTTAAATAAAAGAAAAGAGAGGAACAGGAAATAATAGACAACCTACATCTTGAGCAAAATGAGAATGGTCTTCAATCTGTAGAGAAGCAAGATTTGCCTTGTCTTACCTGTATTTCTATGCATCAGACTGCAACAGGGACTACTACACATCTCAAAGTCTAATAAAGATATTTTCAGCTGACACAAAATATTTTCCATATATTCCATTTCCATATAGTATCAGAAATAAGCAATGGTAAAACCTATTCTAATGAATATCTGCAAACATAGTCATATTACATTTATTAAATGCATAAGAGACTACATACAGTGACAAAAGCTGCTGTTAAACACCTTACGTTCTGGTTCAGCTTCCCTTTATCCTCATTCCTATTCTTAAAATATAAAATTATTCAGTTCTTCTTTTTTTTCCATTAAAGATTCCATGTTTATGCTGTGGATTTCACTAACATGTACCCTATGAAGCAAAATTGGGAAGGACAAATAATACTTCAAGTCAGGTAAAGCTGATGCAAACCTGTTAGGAGCCTGAAAAGAAGCATAAGCACAAAGCTCCCACAAAACTGAGACACTCACACCAGATTTTCCAGCAGGAACATCTCCCCATATCTCAAAGCATGGCAGAACTTCACCGTTTCACTTCAACTGAAATGGTGCGAGAAAAATCAGTTCTTGAGAAGAAAATTTGTAAGTTAAAATCACTATGTCAGCAAGACTTTAATAAAATCAGGTTGTGAAAGGAAAGAGAGAGGGAGGAAAGACATCTGATAAAAAAGTAAGCTCTATAATGCATGTACCTCATTGGCAAGACCTTAACCAGAGCACTGTACCTCATGTAGAACACTGAATTCAACACAAGGAAAGTACCAATTGGCACTTACGGGAGAAAATGAGAATGGTCTTCAATCTGTCCAGTTAATGCAATTTTCCTAAACAGCTATATTTCATAGACTTCAGATCAAAGGGGATGTAATAATAGTTTTCAAAGCTGTTACATAAGGGAAGGATGGGATAGCGGAAACAGTAATCAGCTTAAACCATAGCAAGAAATATTCAGGTCAATTAGCAGGCAACTGGTAACAGCAATAGAACAGACTACCTGGGAATGTGGTGGAGTCTCCATCACAAATGAGAAAGGTTTTTTTAGATAATATAGAATGATGGAGTAGACAACCTTGTAAAATCTCTTCCAGACAGATTTCTTCTGACTTTATGTGAAGGAATAATATTTACATGGACCAATAGTACAGGTATTTTGCTTTATGACTGAAGTTCTAGAAGGAAGAGGGAAGTCAAAAGATATGAACGAACAAAAAATATTAAAGACTAGGAATGCCATTGCAGCTACTATTTGTTTTTATCTGCCCAGTCTCCTATCCTTTTCCCCATAGACTTTTCTTGCTGGATGTTAGTTCATATTTTGATTTATTTCTGAACATATTTTAGCATTATGGCTGTTACTGAAGAAGTTCATTTCCAAGAAGGATGGTCCCAAAAGAAAAGTTTGGAGGAATACCAAGATAAAAATGGAAAGAGAACTTAGAAATCATATAGACTCAAACAAGGAGCAAAGTATCAAAAATTAAACATAAATAATATGGAAGTTAATTATCTGGCAGTGCAACTGATTCCCTTCTCACTGCACTGGTTTTAATAAATAAATAAATACATAAATAAATACATAAATAAATACATAAATATATAAATAAATAACTGACTTTTTGGAGTGCCTTTTTCCTGTGGTTACTTGGATATATGAATCAAGAATATCTAGAACAGATATCTCTCAAAATCAACTTAAACCTCTAAAAAGCAGAATATTATATCTTGGTTTAAACTCTGTTGCCACATCAGGCACTTCCAAAGCGATTGTTCTAAGGGAAAAACAGAAGCACTGGTTTTACTTCTGTTGCTGTTTCCTTTGGTCATAAAACATTGAGAATGGAGAAGAATTCAAGAATGTCTAGAGGATGAAAACAACTCCAGTATTCACAACTGAAGCCTGCAGTTAATCACTGCATCTACAAGGCAAATGCTATTGTCAAAAGAAATTACTTCAGGGGAATAACTTTACCACTGTGAGTGTAGGATTTAATTTCTGTAGGAAATCATAGGATCCCAGAATTAGACACAGGAGGGATTAAGTGTACACTTACTCAACACAAGTTGTAAGAAAAAAAGAATATATATATCTGAAGCTGTTATTTTAGCTTCTACTGATATTAACCTGTGCTTTACTACAGCAGAATGGGGTTTCCCCTGTGTGAAGTATATAGCAGTGTTAAGCAGTTATCATCCATTCTGACAATGGCAGCAAAGGTTGATGCTGAAATGTCTGTGCACATATCCAATTAATTCAATCCAAAATGTAACACATGAGGAGGAAAAAAGTACCCAGAAAAGAGGTAGTCAGATGCTGTAAATTCCATGTAAACACAACAGATGCTCTAATAAACATTAAGAAACCTTT
The DNA here is from genome assembly GCF_015227805.2 of Hirundo rustica. NCBI lineage: Eukaryota > Metazoa > Chordata > Aves > Passeriformes > Hirundinidae > Hirundo > Hirundo rustica. The sequence goes on from NC_053453.1 coordinate 38,086,725, forward strand.
GATAAACAGATCTAATTTTTTTTTTGCTCAAACATATTTTTTATCAACTTTGGGCCTAAAGTTCCTCACAGTCAAAAAGGGACACCACAAAAGTACAGAAGTCACAAAATAAAAATATTTCATAGGGTCATCATGCAATTCTTTCCTAAGTACTTTCCAATCTGGTTAATATTTTGAAATGTCCCCTTTGGAACAAATAGACTAAACAGACCTCTTGCATCACTGGAGATGCCTGAAAGTTACAACAGAGTAGTTCAGACTCAACTTCTCAAAGACAAGATGGTTAACAACATGAAAAGCAAGTACTGAACTATCTCAGTCTCTGAATTGCTCAGTATGAAGAAGATAGATAAACTATTAGAGTAATATCAAGAAAAAAATGCAAGTGATTTTCTACCTTCTTTTTTGCTGCCACAGAAACTTACCTGTTTTCTTAAACACATCAGAAATCAGTTCTAGGCTTTTTTACTATGCAGAGATAGCAGGCTCGAAACCAAACCAAACCGCTCCCCCCCCCAAAAAAAAACACCCCAAAACAAAACAAACAAACAAACAAAAACCCCCAAACAAACAAACAAAAAAGAAAACAAAACAAAAAAATCAAATAACCAATGACCATAAAACAAAACCTCAATCTCCAAAACGAAACAGCACGTTCCTACATTCCTACAAACACACAGTGGTAGATAATTTTTAAATCTTTTTGTTGTTCTGGCCACAAAGATGCACACAATTTGATCGCCTGGCAGTAACTTATGGAAGAGAAATGAGTTTTTGAGTCTGAATCAGTAAAAATGCCTCCTCTCAGCAACAAAGTCATCCCTGGTGAGGATGCTGCATTTCCATTAGCAGACAAAGTGAAGCTACTGAAGGTTTGCTCTGTGTGCCTTTACTTCAATTTTTCAAAGTGCTCTTAAAGATTCCAGCTTACAGTGTCAGTGCATGTTCTTTTCATGAAGTAGTTACAGACCTTAAGAATAAGGTATTAAATCACTTAATTAATTTCTATTTGTCTTCTGGGAGCCTGCACATCTAATAGGACAAAATACGTTCACACCATAATGCACTTCTGATGTTCTCATTTACAGCAAATTGCTAAAACTTTTTAGCAGAAGTGTAAATCGTGGCATGAACACAACTAGTTTATTCAGCAGTGAGTTTCAGTGAGGAATCTTCTCTGAGAACCCCACTTTAACTAAGAACACACTCTAATTTGGAAAACATGGGCAATTCTTAAAAAGATAGAAAATGTAGAAAGTTTTATTTGAAATACATTTAAAGGCAGTAAACCCAGTAGACATTTCCAGACAGTTTTAAAGCTACAAATCATTGATTAAAGGAAAGTATTCATTAAATGTTCACAAGTAAATAAGAGCAAGTCAGAGCACAATTAATCAGGCCATTGAGACAACTCTTAATGAAAAATCAGATACCACAGACCTTGGTTTGAATAGTTACTGTGTTTTTCTACTCACAGTAAGCATGGTGGGCAAACCTTGGGAAGAATTTGGTTTGAATTCTTTTCAACCATTTGAAGTCTAGACAACGAGAAACTGAGCAGATAAAAGTGACTTCTGAATGCCATTAAAAATTCACCATAGACAGCAAGATCTGTTGAGACAACAACTGATCACAGAATCAGTAAGTTTGGAAAAGACCTTCAAGATCACGGAGTCCAACCTTTGACCAAACGCCACAATATTGAACACTCACAGGGGTGGTTACTCCACCACCTCTCTGAGTAGCCTGTTCCAATGCTTAATCACCCTTTCAGTGAAATTTTTTTCTTTATGTCCAATTTTAACCTCCCCTCACTGCAGCTTGAGGCCATTTCCTCTTGTCCTGTTGCTGGCTGCCTGGGAGAAGAGGCCAGTTCCCACCTGGCTGCAGCCTTCTTTCAGGAGGTTATAGAGAGCAGTAGAGTCTCTTCTGAGCCTCATTTTCTCTGCACTAAACAACCCCAGATCGCTCAGCTGCCCCTCATATAACTTACTCTTCAGACCCTTCACCAGAGCTGTTTCCTTTCTCTGGACACGCTCCAGCCCCTCAATGCCCTTCTTGTAGTGAGGGGCCCAGAACTGGTGAGGTATGGCCTCACCAGCGCCCAGTACAGGGGGACAATCTCTGCCCTGGTCCTGCTGGCCACACTATTATTGATACAGGCCAGGATGCCATTGGCCTTCTTGGCTACCTGGGCACACACTGGTTCATGTTTGGTTGCTGCCAACCAGCACCTCCAGGTTCTTTTCCTCCAGGCCCCTTTCCAGTCACTCTCTCCCCAGCCTGTAGAGCTGCATGGAGCTGTTATGACCCAAGTGTAGGACCTGGCACTTGGCCTTGTTGCCCAAATGTAGGACCTCATACAGCTGGCCTCAGCCTATTGATCCAGCCTAGATCCCTCTGCAAAACCTTCCTACCCTCCAGCAGGTCAATACTCCCACACAGTCTACAAACTTACCAAGGGGGCACTTGATTCTCTCACACAGATCATCAGTAAAGGTATTTAACAGGACTATTCCCACTACTGAGCCCTGGGGGAAACCACCAGTGACCACTGGATGTAGCTCCATTCACGACCATCCTCTTGGACCCAGCCATTCAGCCAGTTTTCTTATCCAGCAAACAGTGCACCTGTCCAAACCATGAGCAGCCAGTTCCTCCAGGAGAATGCCGTGGGAAATGGTGTCAAAGACATTACTGAAGTCCAGGTAGACAACTCCCAAAGCCTTTCCCTCATCCACTAGGCAAGTTATTTGATCATAAAAAGAAGTTAAGTTGATCAAGCAGGACCCGTGTAAATAACCTTGAAGTTAACAGAAATTACACAGATAGCAGGTTTCATATAATTACCACAGTACTGCTTTCATTTTCAAGAAAATCTTGACCTTTAAAATTTATCTTAGATTATCCTGTTAGGGATCTGTCTTCAGATTAAAAAGAAAATAATGCAGGATTACCAAAGCTATGTTCTTATAACAGCACCTCATTTCCATGATAACAGCAAAATAAATTTGTGGCAGATATGACCTATACAGCTTCTTCTGACAAGTAGACCCACTTAGGATACATCTATTTGTCTTGAATTTTTCCATTCAATAGGTAAATGGGGAACAATTTTCCTAAAAGCTTCACAATAGAATTAAACATTCCTTAAAGAAATATGTCAATACCTTATTTCACAATCACTTTCATTCATTAAATTGAGCTACAGTTTTATCTGTTGGTACAATTCCCCTAAGTGAAAAAGTCTAAATGGAGTACATGATTCTTTCAAAAACTAACAAAAATGCAACTTGGTATTTTTTCAGCTATTTCAACGGACACATTAATGAGCAGAACCCTCCATGACCAGCTAGTTTCCTTTCTCAGAATTACCTCCCTTCTCAGAATCACCAGTTCCAAAAACAATAATTAACAAAAGCTTTCCAGTGAGAGAAATTCTAGCAGCAATGGGGAACAAGAAAATCATATTGAGTCAGAATTCTTTCTTAGAATACGTGTTGACAAAATCTGCCTTTCCCTGTAAAAAAACACATACAGACTTTTGCAGCTCCAAAAGAACTCCCCCCAGATTCCTCATTTGAGGGTTTCGAGTAGAACCTCCAACACTTATTACATTTGAGGACATGGTCAAACAATCCAGACATAAAAACACGCAAGTTATTAGAACAAGGAAGTACTATATCTAGACTATGCTAGTCAGCCCCACAGTGGACCACAGTCCCTCATTTCAGCATCCATTCCAGCACTGCCCTTTAATTCCTATGAAAGACAAATTCTGCCACAGAGGAAGATTCTTTTAACCACAAACTATTAATTCAAAACCAGGCAGACAAGCTTAGAGGAAAGTTATATATTTTAATTGCATAGGCTTCAGAAATGCAGTTCAACATACAGTTAATTTCAGTGACAGGTCTATGAAAACCAAAGTCTCTCTCTCATTAACTATGTATTTTTATTTCTTAACACAAAGACTTTTACAGAATTAGCAACATGTATTATATTGAAAAGCATACCTGTCAGAACATTTGAAATAGCAAAGAATATTTTAATTTATTATTTAATTTTTGTGACGGCACAGGTTGTTGGTTTGGACCTTTTTTAAAATACTTTTCTGTTTTATACTTTCAGAGTAGATAGGAAATGCTATATATCATTTTGACAAAATATATAGCTGCTATGGTTTTAGTTTAAAAAATCCCAGCAATACAAAGAAAACAGATATTTAAGTATAAGTTATTTGGTCTGAAAGACACTTAGCAAAATACAGGAAAGGAAGATATGCATTACAAAATACATATGTGATTACTAAAACTTTTGAGATTCAATGGTCAGCTTCGCATGGCTGACCAAAATGACAAAACAAGATCAGTCAAGACAGTGCACAGGCCAAGGGGCTAAATGCTGTGAACATCTCTGCACTTTCAGTACAGCAGACATCCTCAAAATTGGAAAACGATGACCTGCTCTCTTTCAAGCTAAGTACCAGCATAAGAAAAAATAAGTGAGACAAAGAGTGTTATAAGAAATTTTCTGAAGAAAAGCTACCATTCACATTTATGCAGTCAAATATGAAGCTTTTCACAATGCATAATAAAACAAAATTCTCTCTAACACATAACCCCTTCAGGCATTTTCATATTCTAATTCCCTCTTATTTTAAAATAGGACACTTTATTTTAATATAAAAAAATTATGGCTTTTGGTATGGGAAACAGCCTTAATAATTTCCACTGGAAAGACATGAACAGAATTTTTATTAGAAGAGTGCCTAGCATAACTCAACAGACACTCCATAAAATTTGCCACGTATTATTCTGAAAGCATCTAAAGCTTTCTGTCCCTGAATTCAGTTTAAGACACTAATTATAAAGTAATGTACATCAAGACTAAATCCTCCCTTATTTAGTCACTCCTTGTTTAGAAAATGTCCCTACTTTTTTGTCATCTTCCACTCTAAATTCCCCATGAATTCCTTAAGATACTAACAAAATCATCATCATCTACAATTCCAAAACTTAAACTTTCATAGTAATCTTCAAACTCAGAATAAGACACTTCATTGAGGTTCCTGCAGGACTCTCCTAATGCTTCTAGAAATGACGACTTAATGTCTTCTTCCGCAGTTTTGCCTATGGAAGTATATTTTTGTATTAAGTATATTTTAAAGAAGAGTGAAAATGTAGCATTTAATATACTTCAGGCAAGAAACTTTCAAATTTTAGTTCACAAATATTTTTTCATGAACAAATTCAATATTCTGATTTCAGAATCAAGTAATTGGCTCACTTATTACCACCTGTAGAAATTACCTTACTTTAGCATAATAGAATTAAGTATCAACAGAAAACATGGGGTCAGCCAGTTGCAGTGAATTATGAGATCAGGAAAATGTTTTCCTTCAAATGACTGCAAAAGCTGCATAATGCATTTGTAAACTAAAATTCTGAAGTTATCTTGTAAGAAAGCATATGTTTACTGTAAAAAAAACTTCAAAGTTTTGGGAAAATTTTAAGATGGAAATTGGCATTTGAAAAGTGTTCTGCAATTTACATGTGTCCTTGCAATTTTATAAAGATAATACTCAAGATGAATTCATAGTATTCAAAAAAAAAGTACAAAAAAAAAATCACATGTTGTATCCCTATACTCCCATGTGACTTCATGTGTTACCATTAATATCACTGGAAATATTAAAAAAATCCTCTCTTCTACAGGTAGAAAAGAAAGGGTCATGACACCATGGAGACTTTCACAGTGACTAGTTTGGTACATGGAAGTATTGTTTTTTAAAACTGACATACAAATATTTAAACTCCTATTTTCTCAATGGCAAACTTTAAACATTTTTGAGAATTCTGAAAAAATAATGAAGAAACCAGCATTTCCTCTGTAAAGGATCATAAACCTGTCCCAGAAATAAATTAAGTTCCTTCTGAATAAATTATTCAAGTGCTGAGTACATTCCATGTCAGTTGGAATCCTTGCATATTTTGATGGAAAACAGTAATGTGAAAATGAGAGTATCCTACTAAGTGAAAATTATTAATTTCATATTTGCCACTGATAACTTACAGATGAAAGCTAAGAAATAACTGTTTACAGAGGCAGGGAAAATAATTACTCTGCATACCAACAGTATTAGCAGCTTGATAAAAGAGCAAGTATTAAAACTGTGCATATGAACTCCATCACTATTGTCATGTTCTGGAGAGACTCATTTTAAGTCCTCAGATGAAGAAAGTTCCCCTTTAACAGCTGAAGTCTAAGTAAATATGAAAATAGTTTGTATTTCCAACCAGTTTCTGGATCTGCTATCTCTGCTAACAAGATGACTTCCACAGTTACAGATTTTTTGTTTGTTCATGTGAATTACCTGCCAATACTAGAGGATATTTCTTTGGACAGTAACATTTTCTGACATCTACCATAGGCACACTCCCAGTTTTGTTGAAATCTAGTTTCATATAAGCCTATAGGGGGAAAAAAAGTGTTTCATATCAGCATCTCAGGGGAAAAAAAAGTGGAAAGATGAAAAGATCAAATACACTTTACCTAGCACATACTTTTAGATCTTGTGCAACGTATCATGTCAATTTACCTATTTTATGTAATGTTATCAGCACCAGAAAAATCATTCTAGATCATGCAGTTTCATGATTATTTTACCTCAACAGTTTTCACATCAAATGTGTGCCCCCTAGTCAATGCAAAAAAAAAAATTGCCTTCTCTTCCTAATTTCCAGCTCATCCTTAGAATCAGAAGTTTAGCTGCTTCCCTTCTGCCTCCTCCAATTATTAAGATTCTGCATCATTCTGACAGAAGCCTCCACAGAGCCTCTCCAGCACTGCTAACAGCAGCTTCATTTTCACTTCTGTTTACTCAAATACAGATGCTTGATATGAAGGGCTAGGAGAGTCAGACCCTCCATGACTGAAAGCATGAAAGTATATGTCATTTTTCTCAGTCTTGATATCCAGTTGCTAATCCTTTGGCTGGTTTGTGATCAGTGTCTGATACTGAGAACAGCTCCACATTACATTACAGACAAATATCAAGTGGTGTTTCACATATAACATGTCTCACAAATAGAATGACTCTTACTGTAGGTCTCAAAGGAGACAAGTATTACTGCCTCCTATCTCAGGTACTGCGGGAAGAAAGTCTACACATGTAGATTTGCCAAAATTTGTCATTTGCCAAAATAAGAAAACACACTTATGGATGAGATCATCATCACTTCAGACACTGGACTGAACTATAAAAATAGCACATATGCTTGAAAACTCAAAATAAAAAAGGAAATAATCCTAGAATTTAAAATTACTAATTTAACGATGGAACACATGCAGTCCACTAATTTACCTTTCTGTTGATAAACTCATCTGAAACTTTAAGAAGTCAATTTCCACATACAGACCTTAAGAAAAATAACAACAAAACCTAACAACTAGAATATGCTGAGTAACTAACTCCAAAGTTAGACTGCAAAATATTTAAACTTAAAATATCTGCAATAAAACTTACTTTTCTCACAAAATCTTTCCTATATTCATTCATTTCTCCAAATATGGCATGAGTAAATTCTCCATAGTCGACCTTATCACTCTTGCTATCATCAAGAATAAACCATAAGGATTCAAAGTCCTGCAATTTAAAAATATTTTGCCAAAGTTCTTCACTATATCCTGAAATAGAACAATTGCTATAATGGGAAATTACAGTACTCTCACAAAACCCCCCAGACTTCTAGATTCAAACTCACTCAAAGATTTGCAAAAATAATGCATGTCATCAGCAGTTGCTGATGACAATAATTTACATTATTCACACTTCTGATAGCTGTGCGCTACTTTTAAAACATAATATATAAAGCAAAGGAAAAAAACTAAGTAAAGAGCATAAACTAAATTATTTTTTTAAAGCCTAAATAGAAAAAATGGGTTGCAATCACACTTGGTTCTTCATGTCATGATGTAAAGAGATTGCATGTTTTTATACATATTATTTTTTATTTTTAAGAACTTCACATAGAACTGAATGCAGAAATGCCAGCACACCAGAAGGGAAAAAAAAAACCACCAAAAAAATCCCATGCACGACCCAGGTATTAAATTATAAACTTAAGCAAAGAAGTAATACAATCAATTAAGAAAGATAATATCCATGCTTACCGTTTCAGCTAGACTCACCCCTTCAGGCATTTCCAAATGGAATACTTTTAGAGCTTCTTTCAAGGCTGCCTGAGAGAGAAAACCATTTCTGTTCTTGTCTTGTCAGAAATGCTTCCCTAAGCCTATTATAACACGAACTCCTCTTTTACTTAGTGTTTCTCTGAAGATACCTGAGGATTTAGAGAAATTAAGGACACATTTACCTGAAGTTGTCCTCTTGCTATGGAGACAATATAGAAGTAAAGAACACCATGTCTACATATGAAGGTGCTGGTTAGAAGGACATACCCATTCATTAGGGCTCCCTTGTCTTTGATGAAAGAATGCCAAACCAAGAGAAAACCATCAATTATTTAACATTTGAGTGAAAATCATGTAAGTTATATCTAACAAGCAATATCTAACAAACTTTTCAAAGAGACCAGAGAAGGAAAGAAAAAATGGCTATTGCCCTCTATATGTTCAGACTGTAAAACTGTCTACTTCTGTGAGAACTGATTACATGCCATGATTTAATATACAAAGTAACCTTGGAACAACTACTTCAGAACAATACAAAACTTCCATTTTGAGACACAGAGTTGATTCTTTATTCTACAAACTTGTTAAGTACATGTGGAAACAATAACAAAAATGACTAATTTGGCAAAATCATTCCCAAATTATACACAATTTCTGTAAGACTTATGAAAGTCTTCAGCTAGCATAATCACTTAGGGATGTCTGAATTTCTCAGCATACTATTAACAGAAGTCACCTGCTATTACCTTCAAATTACCTGTATATACAATTTTAAAGACAAACAGGGGCAAGATGAAAGAAAGAAGTTTTTTCCAGTGATGCAAGTCAGACGTATGTTAAAAGGTGCCTTTGAAGCACTATTCTTCCAGGTCACACCAGCAAACCTTAGATGTAGTCAGATAACTGGAAAGTCAGCTTGCTATATTATGCAATGGGGGAAATGGAATAACTAGAAGATTACAAAATAACACTTATTATTATTCCAACAATTTTTTTTTCTAAAACTAAATGTCCAAGCAGATTCTAGTGATCAAAGACTGCCTACTTAAAGCAGGTTTAGATAATGACAGTAAACAGGGACTATTATACAAGCTGTGAGCTGCTCAGATCAACCATTTTTGGTGACAAGGTTACAAAAGTAATACACAACACTGTACAAACATCTTTCCATATGCCTTTGTCCTAAAGACTATAGATAGGAGCATGGCAGAATTTATTTACATATTCTGGAGTACACTATACAATTTAAAAAGCTCAATTTTTAAAAAGCATAATAATAGAGAATATCAAAATGCAACTTACCTGTGTATAGAAACAATGGCAAAAAGAAGTATCTCGTATAAAAGTAATGGAAGAAATGAGATGGTGTTTGTAGACTTGGCCAGTAACAAATTTAATGCCAGCGTAACATAGCATCAGCGTCATGTTTCATAATTTTTTCAGATATTATGTTGACACAGAGATTAATATTTTATTGATTACATTCATAATTACTCTGTACATTCTGAACAATCTTTACCCAGACTGTTTATTTGAAGACATAGGAGAAAGCTTTCTTATGAGTGATTTGTGCTAGTATCAGAGTCTAATAATATTCTGATAAATATCTAACTGTTGTTTAATTTCATTTATACATATAAAGTCTTCATAACATCACTATTGTTCATTGCACTGGGTTCTGGTAGACACAAACCTTGAATCTTCTTGAAAATTTTGTCGCCATCATCCACTTGCCTGGAACACTCTTCCTTGAGTTCCACAGAAGAAGCTCTAAAGAAGTCAAAATTAATGTAGATTGGTGAAATTACATGTAATGTGACTATATCCAAAACAGATATAATAAAAAATCCCAACATACTCAACTTTATATTTAATTCATATACTACCCTTATAAGCACAATATCCAATTGCTTCTTCTTGAGAGGGCACTCACAAAAGTCCTTGCTGACCATTTGCAGATATGCAGAAATTATTTTCAAACAACATTAACTGTCATCTTCTCTACTAATTCATTAGTGGATAATTCCTCCCATGCATAAAATCTCAAGAAGTTCAGTTCAATCCTTATCTCATACCACTGGAAGAGTTTGTTAAAGCAACCACATTTAATCACCAGCAGGAAAACAACATGAAGTGCTTTTCAAATCTCTCTTTAGAACACAAATTCTACAGGTGTAGACCTCAAGTATATCTAGAAATTGAGATTAAATTCTGTGAGGTTTTTTCTGCTAAGTTTCCTTCAGAGAAGGGCTTCCCACAAGCCTCCAGTCAGAAATAACTATAAGGGTTGATAAAAAATATTGTGGAAGAACCTACTGGAAGGGGGGGGGGGGGGGGGGGGGGGGGGGGTGGGTGGGGGTGGGGAAAGAAAAAAAGAAAAAAGAAAATAAAAAAAAAAAAAAAAAAAAAAAAAAAAGGAAAAAACCCCAAAACACAAACCAAATCCTAAAATTATTTGAATCAGAATATTAAAAATATGGAAAATGATTACTGTCAACTTTGAGCTGCTTGCTCAGCAGAGTTTTGCCATGACATACTCCTCCTCCTGCTTTCTGAGGCCAAAGACTTATCTCTCTGGTATCTAGTCAGACTTTTCATCTCCCCTTTGGGTACCTCCCATTATGAAATCCATAAAAGCTTACCTATATCAAATCACCTAAACTGGAAAGTGAGCAACCACCTGCGGAGGACAATGTACTCCCTCTAGAACACATGTAAACCAAAAGATTCATGGTTTGTGACAGAAGGGCATAGCTGCTCCTGGGAACCTGCAGTAGACCTTTTGGACTGTAGCTCAACAGGATTTTCTGTCAGTAGAGTAATGAAGGTAAGAGGGCTCAGTTCAAGAGTTTTGCACCAGAGAATCGAGAGCTCAAAAACATCCTCATACAGAAGAAAAAGACAGACTGAAATATAGTCACTAATGGAGAGAATACAGGGCAAGTATAAAAAAGGAAATAATCTATTCCACCACAAGCAGCACAAAATCTAAAATTACAACCGACTGTACAGGTCTTCTTTCTGGTTCTTCTATTCAGAGAAAACACTGGTTCAACTCCAGATTTCACAGGTATAAGATTAGCAACAAATGAAAGAAAAAGCTGTTTACTTGAATGATAGACTTCTGAGATGTAAAATGTCTTACATAAACTATCTGAAATTAGACTATATTGTGTTCTGTTTCATTGAAACCTTGCTAAGAGGGAACAAATAGCACTAAGCATCATACCACTATACAGTTCTAGAACCAATTAAATTTGAATTTACTGTTCTGTGCACTGTTAGCTTACTATGGCTCCTTTGCAAAGCTTTCAGTCCAAAGGGACTTTAAGTGAATATTACCATATCTGAGAACAAGCTTCATGTGCATAAACAAATGTAGAAAGAAAATAATAGTCAAGTTCTGCTAATAAAGTTGTCTTTAGATACTGAGCATATTTAATTGAGATTACAATTATTCTCTTCCTAGTCAGGAAGGGATTGAGGTATAAGATATATGAGGAGAAGCTGGGGGAGCTGAAAGTGTTTAGCCTGGAGAAAAGAAGCCTTGAGGGATCTTATCCTAAAGTACATATGAATACCTGACAGAAAGGAGTAAAGAAAACTGAGACAGGCTCTGCTCAATGGTGCCTTTTGACAAGAGGCAATGGGCACAAACTGAAAGACAGGAGGTATATGATTTGTATATAAAAACATGTGACCTTAAACAAAGCAAATAGATCAGCTTCACATTTCAATTCTTACTTTAAAATTACTCCTTACCATTCTAGTAAGTTACTGAACTATGCAAAATCCTCTAAGATCTATTACTAATTTCTTCTACGAAAAGACTAAATGTGGATTCTGTTTTTAGCAGATAAGTAGATAATATAAGTATAAGCAGATAATATAAGTAATAAGGTATTAGGAGCTCAACTTTTTTTTTTTTTTTTTTTTCTTAAGGAAGGAAAGGTAATTTGAAAATTTGTTAGCAGCACTTACTTTAGATAATCCATAGCTGCTTCATCAATACTTATCACACGAAGGGTGAAGACAGTTCTGCTTAACACTTTCTGGAATGTTATGATCAACACTTCGGAAAGTCAGATTGGCTCCCTGTTGGTAAAGCACACAATGATTTAAAAATAAGTTGTGTACTTTGTAAATAGAGGGGAAGGGGAAAGAAAGAAAAACAGCAAACTAAAAGCAAAGAATGTTGAGAAGAATAAAAAAATGTAGTAGCTCTAATTGTAATATCTGGGCAGGCTTGGTTTATAAAGTCTCCAAACCTCATGAATTTGGAAGGAGGAGAGAGACACTGTTACTGTGCAAGGGTCTCCACCACTTGGACTTCGAGAGATCTGCATATATTAGTGTAAGCCCAGAAAGCATGATGGCAGATATGGAGATTCACAGACACAGCATCATTCCAAAGAGCTACTGAACTCGATGCAGTACATTTTCTGGATGACTTTATGATGTATCTTTATTCAGAACACATTTCCATCTGCAGGCTGCAAAAATACACAACAATAAAACAGAAAATCCCGACAAGCATCTTTATCTTCCATATTATAAACCCATGTATTTCATCTTCAAAATTCTTAGGTGATTATGTAAGCAGTTAGGATAGGCATGACATTAGACAAAACACACTAAAAATTAATGTCGAGTTCTTTTACTTCCCACATTTCTCTCAAATAAGGTTTTTCCTCTAAACTTCAGATTTGCAGGAGCATGTGAAGAATTTGGTGAAAACAGTCTGTACTTGAAAACTTGAGCAAGTATTTATAAACCATGAACACTTTACCCAGTACAGAAGTATAGCAGTACAGAAGATGCAATATGATTTTTAATCAGTCATCAGATTAGATGGTAGACAAAGCTTAACATTGTTTCATACGCTTGCTCTGAACAGCTGGTTGTTTACATTTCAAACTGTAGGTTAAAAACAATTAACCTGCAATTTCTTTATGTTTAAAAATATTTAAGCATGGCTTCAAGATAAAAATGCCAGCAGACCTTGCAAAGGTCTTCGGTCTACTTCCTCTTCAGGACTCTCCTTCCCGAGTGGATCATTTCGGCCAAAAAAGTGCCACACTGTCAGCAGTCTTATGCCCTCTACAGGGAAAACTGCAAACTACAGCTTGATCTGAAACCTAAATTGGGAACCGCTAAAACGTGGGTCAACAAAACGATCCAGACTTCTGAAAATCTTTAATGCAAAAATGTCACTTAAGGGGAAGAATTTTGGTCTTCCCAGAAGGTTATATCACAATTTACAATTAAAATATCCAAATATTACCTCCAAAAAAAAAGAAAAAAAAATTACATTCAGCAGAAGAATTCTTAAAATGTAGAAGTCACTAAGATCATAAGCTTTTCCCTTTCTTTGTCCACGTTGATGTTGAAAAACTCCCTTCTGAATGAAAGGCAAGGCATTTGTCCTGTGATATAATTCAAAACGGGTACTAATACAATTAAATTTATTTAATCTTCTTAGATACAGTGAAATATGTTTTCTAAAACCCTTCTAAAAAGTAATTCACCCTACCTGTTTTTTCCAAACTGTCGAAATTCATACACAGTAAGGGATTTGTCACATGCAAAAAAAAAATCCAGTCACCTCCCTACAAGCATCATGACCATTTCTAGAAGGGAAATTGAAAAGCACCTTTATGTTTTTCATCTATATAAATCCAATTAAGCCCAAACATAAGTAACGTTTATTGTGGAATCAGAATGGTTTGCATTAGAAGGGACCTTAAAGATGAACTAGTTCCAACACCCCTGGTATGGGCCGGGACACCTTTCACTCGACCTCTCTGCTCAGAACTCCATTCAGTCTGGCCTTGAACACTTGCAGACATGGGGCATCCACGGCTTCTCTGCGCAACCTGTTCCAGTGCCTCAACACCCTCACAGCAAAGAATTTCTTCCTAATATCTAATGTAAACCTGCCTGCTTTTAGTTTGAAGCCATTCCTCCTTGTCCTATTACTACACACCCTTTAAAAAAGTCCCTCTCCAACTTTCCTGCAGCCTTCCTTGTAGGCACTGGAAGGCTGCAAAAGGGTCTCCCCTGGAGCCTTCCCTTCTCCTGACTGGACATATCAACTCTCCCTGTCTTCATAAAAGAGCTGCTCTATCCCTCTGACTATCCTTGCAACCTTCCTGTGGATCCCTCCAACAGGTCCTTCTCATTCTGGGGACCCCAGAATGGACCCAGCATTGCAGGGAAAGATGGGAGAGACGCAGAGCAGTAGAATCCCCTCCCTCGCCCCGCAGGCCTTATTTCTTTTGGTGTAGCCCAGGATATGGTTGGTTTCCTTGGGTGCAAGCACACACTGCCAGATCATGCTGAGCTTCTCATCCACCAGCACAAGTTCTTCTCCTTAAGGCTGCTCTCAGTATTCATTTTATTTCCAATGTTGTATGCTACACAGCTTATTTTTTTAAGAGCTCTTTGACTGTTTTCTCTAACCCACCATGAAATTCAACTTGTGGATCCAGTCACGTATTTTAATTCAATATTCCATTCTCCATAAAGCTAAAAACACTTCTCAAGGCTTCATGTTTTAGTATGCCAATATAATTTTCACTGATTAACTGAAGGATTACATACACCAGGACTACTGCATTCATTTAGGTATATGAAAGTATGTTGCTGAATACTCACCTGTGTCTAACACGTATACAGCTCAAAGATGCAGAAAAGCATCACTTTCAAAACTGAAAAATATGTTTATGCTACCACTACTCAAATCAGAACAGTTTCAAAGATGTTCCAAAATTTAATACATAAGAACAAGTTGCAAACCTATTACTACTTATAGTAGTTGCCACATCTAAGATAAAACTAAAAAAATTTTAATCAACTGAGATGCAACAGCTAAAAGCACTATTTTACACAGTCCCTGTGGTAACTATCCTGAATGGAGCTATGGGTATGATGGTAACATAACACTGCTTACAGATCTTAACATTGTACAATGGGATTGTAAAGCCACTATCCATTAGCCATGTCAAAATTTGTACTACATATAGGCAGCCAAAGGTACTTTTTTTTTCTGCAACATAGGGAGCAGAAGCATTCAGTGCAATTAATCAGTTCAAGAGAGAAATCCTCATTCATAAATTCAGAGCACTGAAAAGCTTCACAAAATTTGTGATTACCTCGATATAATCCTACTGTCAAAGCGTAGCTTGTTGGAGAACATGTTCTCAGTTAATCCTGATTTGGTTTGTATTCTGTGAAAATGCATCATGTTAATGATACCTATAGGCCACAGATAAATGTTACATAAAACTCAACCATTTCCAAACAGCAAAAACCATGAAATACGGTATCCTTGGCAACTGGCTGAGGAGATGATCCTTTGTAGTTGAATTAGAAAGCAACTCAGAGCTGTAAAGTGTTCTGTTATATAATATGAGAGTACATTCACAAAGAACATAGATATGAATGGGAAATTTTGTTTATATGCACTTACATAAAGAATTTACCTTTACCTCTACCACTCACCAAACTTCCATGAAGCAATGTGCTCTCTTGCAGAAATACCCAGGTTGGGGCTTTTTTACCCACTCAAATATTTTATATTTGCCTTATTACTAGTTCCAGAAATGGAGACTTGTCTATGCAATGGATGTAAGAAATTGAGACTGGTTTTGTTATCTTTTTTGCATTTTTTAAGAATACAAAGATGACATTTGATGAGAAAGATTTTAGAGCGGGATGTTAAAATGCACAAAGCAGAAATGCTTGGCTGAATGTTGAGAAAAATTAACGGAACAAAACTCAGACCTGCAGATTCATTTAATTTTGTGGATCACTGTGTTTCCTCAGGTTTTTTTAAGTCCTTGGAGTCCGGAAATGTCATTTAAATGCCAATAGAGTTAATAATTGCAGCAGAAATCAAAAGATGAAAGAAAAGTATGATTATTGTGAAGATCTACATTTGCATTTACAGATGCATATTTATGCAATTTATACACCTAAAGATAGGAATCTCTAAAAGGATATTGACAAAATTTCAAGCATCCAACCACTTGGAAAAGGCTGGTAAATCCTTGTGATGAATAGTATCAATATAAGCTTAACAATGTTCTCTCGGGTTATATAAATTCTGTAAATCAATCATAATACACAGAGATTTCACATAAAAATATCCCTATTATCTCACTAGGCAATAACAATCACAGGAAAGCTACAAAAAAGGCCTCATATGAAGCTGGCGGATGCAAGCCGAAATGAGAACATCTGGAAAGGCAAACAGAATTCACAGAGCTATATATATATATATATATATATGTATATATATATCAGGAAAAAATATTTTTATAAACTTACTTGGTTTCATGGAGTGTTCTTTTCCTAAAACGCATTGGTGCTATCCCAACTCCCAGAAGTCCTTGAGCTTCCTTGCAAGCATCAGAATGTGTGAACTGCTCTGGATCACTTACAACAGCTCTGACCACAAAGAGCAGGGAGAAGCCCTTAGACTATTAGTATGGCTGAATTTCAGGTCTTACATATTTTTATGCAGGAAAGAAAGCAGAAGAATAATAGCGTAATACAATCTTGGACTTCTCCATTAAGTTTGCATAAATTTGTGGGCCTGATTTTTTGTTTGCTTTTACAAATTCTTAAGTCTATTTCTCAAAATCAAACATATGCAATAATATTCTGGCAGTGCACTGCTTTATAGTAATGTTACATACAGATACATATTATTTAAAGTATATTTTATAAATCTTTATATAAAAAATATCTTAGTATTTTGAATGCTTGTGCTGTTTTTCATCATTTCTACTATTTCTGTAACTAGTCCATCAGTGATATTCTTTAACCATGGCTCCCTCCAATGTCAGTGATATCAGTTACTAGCACTGGCCAGTGACATCTCCCCAGAATCATAGAATAGTTGGGGTTGGAAGGGACTTTAAAGATCACCTAGTTCCAACCCCCATGCTATGGGCAGGACGACTTTCACTAGATCAGGTTGCTCAGAGCCCCATCCAATCTGTCATCCAACAAAACTACCGGCACTCCCTCCCTCAAAGTGCTAACTACACAGCTGAGAAGATCTCAAAGTCCCAACAAGCAGAAAAGAAACTGATGAACTGGGTTTTGAACATTTTTATATTCTCTGAATCACTTAAACAAATAAGCAAGAATAATAAACAGGATGCTTGCTATGCTATTGAAATGGTTATCAGAAGGGAAAAATAATTTTGCATGGCTATTACAGGTTTCTAAACTTGCTCTCTGATCTATACAGATACATCTTTGTACACATCAAAGTTACACTGACTTAACTGCAAGATTTGCTCTACTAAAAAAATTATACAAAACACCTTTGTATTTCCTTTACCTTTTTTTTTTTTTCATGCAACAGTTTTGAACTAATCTTTTATGATTAACATCCTGATATCTGATACCAATTTGTTTAGAAGTACTGGCAGAGTTATATTTGGAATATAAACAGAGATATTCTTTTAATTAAAACTTCATCCTGATGCAGATGCAGCACTACTGAATATTGGTTTGACATTATCAACAGAAGGGTTCAGAAGGAATACGTGATAAAAATAAGGCAAAGCAGCAGAAGGAGGTTAAACACATAATGGGCATCCATGATCCAAGATGCACAAAGCTGTACACTTAATGCAACATCAGTAGTACTGAAACACTTCAACATAACCAGCATATTTTTAAGATTACCTCTGTAATAATCTTTTAAGGGATATGACACAGACCAAGTACTTATCTGAAAACTGGGGGTTTCTACCCTATAGAGTTCCATAATTTTAATCCTGCTAAATGAGGATTAAAATTGGAATTCAACTTTGTGTTTCATGACAGTCTTGCTTCCCTCAGGCAATCTTCTTGTCATGTCAGCTTTTAAATAGTGTAAAAGTGTTAACAGACTTTAAAAAATATAGGTCATTTAAACTGCCATTGTAACAGAAACAAAGAAAAACTAAAATGGTGAAGTGCAACAACATTTCAACCTCAAAATCTTAGGATTTGATGAGCTGGAAGACTGATGCAGATGACTTTAGAGATTGTAAACTATATACAGAATGAAAAATAATCCAGACATACCCATAGATAATTTTTAGTAAGTGTAAAGTAACATGAAACTATATTAAACTAGCTTGCATCTTCTTATTATATTGTCATAACCAGACAGCTTGCATAAAGCCCTGAATTATTAAAGTATGCTTAAAATAGAGGGAGCTTTCTGCACAGAAGAGATGCTTTCTTGAAGCTAAAGGGATAGCAATGAAGGCACTTACTGTACAACGTGGATCAATTCAATTTATAATATTGCCTTTTTTTCCTACATGCCCAGCATTGGTATAATACTCCTTTATGACTGAAAGGTGCTGTGTCAGTATTAATAAACGATTAATAAATATTAATAAAGCTAAGATTTTTAGAAAGGACAATAAATATTGAGGACTTGTCATTTATACCATCAGGCATCCATATATTTTCTTGACATGCAAGAAGGTTACTTTCAAGAGCTAGTGCTATTGTAAAGACCTTAAAATACGTTCAAGTATAAAATTAAAATTTACTTCCAGAAAAAAAAAATAACATACACATGGGACTTTTAACTGATATTTTAAGTTGCATTAAAAAGATTTTCCACTTAAAGAATTTTTGCAAATACTACTACATAAAACTTCATAAGACTTGCAACAAGATGACCAAAACATTGTCGCTCTTAAGCATGTAAAGCCAAACACTAACCGATCTAAATTGTTCGGTAGGGAAAATTGAAATTTTTCATTATACATTTATTTACCTACATAATTGATCCACCATAACTTGTTCTACAACAGCCTGTTTTTTCCTCTCCACAGCAACATCCTCCTGCAATGAAAAACTGGTTGAGAACAAATGAAATATCTAACAGCAGGCACTTCAAATAAGAATTTACACTTTAAGACAGCATTCAGAGGTCACAAACTTACCCATGCCACAATAATTTTCTACATTTTTAATAGAGTTCTATTTGCATTAAAAAGACATATAGTATACTCTGCTACACACTCGATTTGTCTATGCATATTAGTTACAATAAAGATGAGAATTCTAGTATTTAAGTTGACAGAGAAAATCCTTATTCCTCTATTGTTTCCCATACATTCTCTAAGTACAATAGAGCCTGAGGAGACTCACATTATTCCAGGTTTTACGGGTGACACAGATTCCGATTAAGACAATAAAACTTTACCTCCAGCAATATTTAGTAAAAAAAAATATTTTAAGACTTAGTCTCAGTTGCAAGATTTTTCTTTCCTGCATGCCACAATAATTTTCTGCCCAGACAGGTCAATCTGAAAAACCTTTCAGGAAATATCATCCTAAAGGGGAAAGGGGATTGAACACGATCTTCTTACTATTTCTCTTAGAGCAACACTGAATCATAACCTTGCCATTCACTGTAAAATGTGCATTTTTCATTGATCATAACCTGTTACACAGAGAGAAACCAGAGCACAAGAGTATGGCCGAGGATAATATGGAGACTACCAGCAATAACCAGGCCTCAGCACTTCTCTTCATCTTCCACATTTCTGATCTTTTTTACTGCATTTAAATTTACCTTTTATTCAAAAAAAAATATGTATGGGAAAATAGAGATTATTGTTACTGACGGGGGTGATGCAATGTTTCATTTTTTTAGATATTCTGAAACTAAAGAATTTAGATTATTTTGTAATTGGTCTTGTGTGCGAAGCAAATTCTACAGAGATCTATCATTTGTGTGGATGAAGAATTGAAAAGTTCCCAGGTACCTATAAGAGATAATTCCTAATTCCACTGGGATGTTATGGGTAGAATTCACAATCTTCAAATAACTACTGAATGGTACTAGTCAAAACAAAAGCCAAATTAAAAAAACACCCGCCCCCCCAAAAAAGAAAAGAAAAAAAAAAAAAAAGAACAAACAAAAAACAACAACACCACAAAAAACCAAAACCAAAACCAAAACAAAAACAAACAAACAAACAAAAAACACAAATAACTAATGCAACACCAGACCAGCTGTTGGATATTCCAAACTGATTTATTCTGAGTTATTGATTCTTTACCCATTAACTTTTTTAATACAACTGTTGCAACAGTTGTATTAAAAAGAATGATGTAAAGGAGGACACAGTGATTGTAAAGAGTAGTATTTCTTACAACATATTCCATGGACCCAGGCTTATAGATCCAAACCAGTTAGCATGCTGAAAATCATCTGATTAAAAAAAAAAAAAAAAAAACAAAAAAACCACCACACCACCTTACACCTTAAAATTCAATTGAATATTAGGTCACTGAACATAATCTTTCATGAAACATCTTCCATTTTGTCCTTAGACAAAAGCTCTACTATGAAATTACAAAAATGTGGAAGGCAGAGGCAAACATTGAACTTGAACTTGCAGCAGCTCCCACTGATAAAAAAGTAGTAACTATTGCTCCCTAAATACGAGCATTCAGAGAAAACCAACCTTTTTCAGAGGTTATATATGACATCTATTGGCAATGGACTGTGAATCACAAAATCACAGAACAAACTGAACTGCAAGGGACCTACAAAGGACATCTAGTCCAACTCCTGGCACCACACAGGACTATCCCTGAGTCACACCATGTGCTCAAGAGCATTGTCCAAACACTTCTTGAACTGTCAGGTTTGGTTTGTGACCGCTTCCCTGGGTAGCCAGTTCTGGTGCCCAACCACACCCAAGGTGAAGAACATTTTCTTGATATACAGCCAAAACCTCCCCGACACAACTTCAGGTCATTCCCTTGGATCCTGTCACTGGTCACAACAGTGACAAGATCAGTGCCTGCCCCTCTTCTTCCCCTCGGAGGATGTTGAAGACCACACTGAAGTCTCCCCTCAGTCTCCTCCAAGCTGAATAGACCATGTGACATCATCTGCTCCTCATATGGCTTCCCCTCGAGACCCTTCACCATCTTTGTTGCTCTCCTTTGGACACTCTCTAATAACTTCATGTCTTTTTGATATTCTGGCACCCAAAACTGCCCCCACCACTCGACGTGAGGCTGCCCCAGTGCAGAGCAGAGCAGAACAATCCCCTCCCTTGCCCAGCTGGCCATGCCGTGCCTGATGCCCCCCAGGACAGGGCTGGCCCCCCTGGCTGCCAGGGCGCTGCTGGCTCATGTTCACCTTGCCATCGACCAGGACCGCCAGGTCCCTTTCCACAGCTCTGTTCTCCAGCATCTCATTCCCCACTCTGTCTGTACATGCAGGGTTGTCCTGCCCCAGGGGCGGAACCCGGCGCTTTCTCTTGTTGAACTTCATGTGTTTGGTGACTGCTCAGCCCTCTGATATGTCGAGGTCTCTCTGCAAATCCTCCCTGCCTTCCAGGGAGAGCAGCTCCTCCCAGCTTTTGTATCATCTGCAAACTTGCTCAGTATCCCTTCCAGCCTTGTGTCCAATTATTTATGAAGATATTTAAGAGCACAGGGCCTAAGATGGTGCCCTGCAGAACCCACTAGAGAACTTTCATCCCAAATTACAGAAAAATCAAGAGAAGTTCTACTTTAACATTTGACTTTTTGGTAATGATTACAGTAAAAGGACATGTTAACACTGTGTGTTCTTGAGAAAAAAATTCAAGTACCTTAAAATGAAATGCCAACAATTGAGGCAACGTATACGAAATGGAATTTATACACATGCAGTTATTACTGCCAGATTTTTCCAGTATTCTACCACTATCAGAAGCTCGACCTAGGAGAGCCTGAGATGGTCCTCAAACGAGAGTCAGCCTATACTGACCATGAGTGTTATGAATAACAAAAGGGCTTCTGAAGGTCCCCCTAACACCTTGCTCAGACACCTGCTGGCTTTATTTTAAAGCATGGCAGCTACAGAATATCTTCTATTTTGTGGTTCTGCACTGCTCCCTTTTCTCGGGGCTTTCACCATACCTGCTTTAGCATTAAGTAGATATTCTGGGGATACTTCAAGACTTTTTTCCATTATCTTTAGCCAATAGTATAGATTTTTTAATTTATTCTAAAAATAAAAGTTTAAGTACTTTCTCAAAAGGTTTTCTTATCATGAAAATTAACAGTGACCTCAGTAGAGCAACATCTGTATTCACTGCCACAAGACTAGAAATCAAATAAATGCTTGCAATGATGCAAAATTCAGTGCATAGTGATAAGCAAATAAAATTAATTAAAATGACTGTTTACTTTAAAAAAAACATAAAATTTCTCATGGCTTAATATTCCATGACAAAGTTAGAATCCATAACCCTTTTCAGCAATACTTTCAAAAACCAGTTATAAAAGCCATCACTCTGCATATGCGAATAGCGAATCATGGTTCTTCATCACTGTAAATGATCCTAAATTCAAGGCCTGGCCTCAGATGGGCAAGACTCCTATTGTTCAGTCCCAAAAACAGTAAAATTCACATTTATTCAAGAAATTAAAGAAGCATGTTGGGTACATCCATGTAAGGAAAGTTTTAATTCCCCTCTCCGCATGCTAGTGAGTCCATGCTAGTTTCCAGACTTCAGGGCTCCCTCCTTCCCTCAGAAAGGATCTGACGAAAGATCAGAGTAAAAGCAATCAAAAGGAGAGGTTAAGGGAGCTTGGCTTTCTTTAGTTTGCAGAACCAGCAGCTATGAGGCATTCTGAAGAGAAGTTACAAAGAAAAGAGAACCAAACTCTTTTTGACAGAAGCCAACAGTGTAACAGGAGGTAAAGGTTACACACTGAGCCTGGGGAGGATTGGTGTGGACAACAGGAAGAATTTCTTGACACAGAGAATAGCATGTCACCTGAAGATGTTGCTTAGAGACACTGTAGAAGCATCATCCCTACAGCTTGAAGACATAGCCAAAGTTGTTGCTGACTCAGTCTAATACTAGCTGATGGAATTATGGAATCCATGGACCATTGAATACAGGCTCAGAGAAAAGCTACATATCCGAGGAAATTATAGAATCATAGAATAACCTGAGCTGGAAGAGACCTACAGGGATCATCGAATTCCAACTTCCAACACTGAATGTAACATTATGTTTAGGTTCACTCAACTTAGTTGTATGAATGTATCCATATATATTACTCATAATTTGTGTTCTCATTTATATAGATTACTGCATAAAATACAAGCTCTGCAGAGAAGATTTTAAAAATGCTCACTGGATTGCTCAGTTCAGCTCTCATTGAATGAAAAGTTTAAACTCAGTATTTCAGTGGGTACAATTACACACTAGACCCAAATCCCCAAAGGCACAACTTCTGTTGAACATCTGGGAAGCCATTTTCCACCTCCAGGTGGTTAGCAGCATACCACCAGCCCAAATACTTACAGCTTCTGACCTCCTTATGTTGTATTGCATATTATAAGGCTTGTTTGTATAGTATTGTTGCAGGAGAGCTTTCTTATCAAGAGTTACAAAATCATCATGTCCATCTTCAAGCTGTGTACCCTACACAAAAATACATTATTTTTATAACTCAAATTTAATGAATTTAATAAAAACTACTAAAAAACCCACACATTTTCCTCAGCAATTTATTTAAAAGTACTACTTTTCTTTACTTTTTAAAGTGTCTACTTCTTCTACTTCATGCTAATTAAAAAAGAATTTTTTTAAGCCTAGCTTTCTACAGAAACTGAACTTACAAGGAATAACTAGAGAGCAAGATCTGTGTCTTTTGAATACTTACCAGCTTTCATTCATACTGAAATAAATAATAAATTTAAAAATCTGAAAAATACTGTATTCCTACAAGTTTGTGAAAAAACAACAGCAAGTCAGAGAAAGTTGACTTTAGTATCTCTGAGGAGAAGACAAGAATGCATCCTTTTTCTCAGGAATAGCCAAGTGAAAACAGAGGATTTGCTGTGTAGGTATAAAGCTCAAAGCTCACTGTAGAGACACTGCTTTGTGACCAGTGAAGAAATTAAATACAGCCTAGACAGGGAAAAGCCAAAGCATGCTACTGGTTCTAACAGATCTGAAAACCAGTCCCAGGGTATTAGAGAAATATTTCCTACATGGACAATATGAAAAAAAAAAAAAAAAAAAGGATACAGGAAGTTTTTACAGAACTCAGGAAGAAGGTAGCATAGGAAAGAAATCAAAAGAGTAGGTTTTGTTAGAAATCTCCTCCATTAACACCTTCTTTTCAGAAAAAAAAAAAAAAGTTGTTACAAGTTCAACTAACCAAGGAAAACAATACATGTATTTAAATATTTTGAAGTCTTCTTCTAATCAAGTAGTGATAATATCTACCACAAAAAATTGTTCTGATAGACATTATATTGAAATCTGTGACAAGAAATAACACACATGCTTCTTCTAGTGCTTAGCAGGTGTCTTTCTGGAACCCCAAATCACCAGAAAAAAAAAAAAGCCAGTCCTGCTTTTTCTCTCCCAGCATTCATTTGCCATCTCTTTCTTCATTTTCAGATTAACTTGGTTGCTCCTATAAATACCCTTTTGATGGGCTTGCAGTAGTGCATATAAAGGAGTCACTCCTTGAAAAATAGATTATATGAGTGTCAGACCAGTACATTAGAGTGGAATCATTAGAAAAGAAAAGAAAAGGGAAAAAAAAAAAAAAAAATCAAACTATAAAAAACCTCCAGAACAGAAAACATAGAACTAAACCACAAAATACCTCAACTTTCTTTTCATTCACTTCTTATTCACAAAACGTTTATTAATATTTTCTCAAGTTCTCCTTTATCTGATCACTAGAAGCACGACTATGAAGAGAAAGCTCTTTTAAAGCTATCTACAATATGTGAAACAATCTTTTGAAAAAACTTCCCTTTTCATTCTACTGAATGTTAACAAAGTAAATTCAGTAAACTCAGTGTGTTATTCATTACAAAGCTTTTCTCTGAAAAGCAATGAGAACAATATGTTCCATCAACATGTGCATACTTAACTTTCCATTAAGATTCTTAAATGGTCATCTACCCTCAGCAGAATCTAACATTCAATCAGTCCTCAGAGCTGTTGCTTACTTAGGTTTCCTGCTTCCTTTAAACCTACAATGATGCATCTTTCGCTGTTCAACCACTCTCCTCTACTGTCTCTCCCAAACAAAATGAAAGTTGGGTTTTTTCACCCCTTTGTTTTCCAGTTTCTCTCCACTGATCTTCCCTTCTTTGCACCTTAATTTAAAAACACAAGAGAAACCCGGCAGAATTAGTACAGCTTGCAATCCAAGTGTACTGAATCTTATACAATATCAAACCATAAAGTACAGATAATATCTTTAATTGTTTTAAGCCCATATTCCTTTGCATTTCAGCATTAATAGTTCTCTAAGGAATAGATTAAATCTTTCATTTCTCCTTTTTTAAGTCCTACATACAGTCTCAATTTACAGAATAGTAATTAAAATACTTCTAGATTTAAAAATAAAAAATCTTGAATGAATTTCTGGTCTTGGAAATAACACTTTACCAAGATCTTCCTGCTGTCTCTCCTCTTCTTATAGGCTGTAAGTTCTTTCTTATCAATCTGTTGATCTTCAGGCTCAGGCTAGAGGTACACTAGGAAGGTTAGTGTTACTTTCCTTACCAGAGAACACAACCATACATAAATTCTCAGAGCACCCCAGTTTTTCACTCTGCAACAACTGAAACAACCTCCCTATAGTTTATTTCCTCCTCAACATTAGATGCTTAAATTACATGGTTTTATTTCTTTACAATAAAACCATGAAATTAATTACGTACATGTGCAAACCTTTCCAAATGGTGTAATTAAATAGTGATATACATTTGCTATTTAAAAATGCAATTTCTACTTTGCCAGCTACCTTTAATGAAGTGTCTGGACACTGGAAGTGGTCTTTTTTCTTTTCTGCAATTCTCTGAGGATGCTGCTTATATTCTTCCTTTGTACCTGCTTCATAGTGACCATGCTTCAGTTTGGATCTGTCTGTGGGGGATGGCAGATTTTCTGGTCTTGTCTTCTGCTCCAAAACAGAATGTTAAAGCAACGAGTAATCAATATAAAAGACTCTGGCTGGTCTATTGAATGAGGACAGCATTTTTTTAGTTCCTGTCCAGTATGATGTCTGAAACTTCTTGATGCGATGCTTCAAATTAAGAAAAAATGCAAACAGGACTGCATATTCAGGCTTAATTTTCATTAAAATTCTAACATTTTAAAATCTAAAAAACAGACACTCAAATGGCTGTACATCACTTTTAAAGAAAGAAGTCAGATTCAGTGGTTCTGCCTTATCACTAAAATGGAAATACTGACATTTCATTTTTGGATGGCTGAAAACAGATGGATGGATGTTTTTGGTAAGAAGTTCCAATACTCTTGTATGGCAGATAAGACCTGGGATACTGTTCCTTAGAACATCAGCTGCACAGCTAAGTACCTTTCTAACCTTACACCCACCTCAGGGCTCTGCACAACAGAGGCTGGGATCAGTAGGAAGGGCAGCAATGACAGAAGTCCAAGATTCCATTCTCTTCCCTCTCCCTGAGTAACGAAAACCTTCATTATTTAAGTCACATTCCTTCAGCGCTAACAAAAGCCACGTGGCCTTCTCTAGCATGTCTACTCAACGCTTGCAACCCATCTTGCAACAACAGTGTTACAGTACTACTCTAGAAAACCATTTCTCAAAACCCAAAAAGATTTATGTTTTTGAAGAGCCAACTTTCTTCTTCAAAAGAGGATTCACATCCTTTTCCTGGTTAATTCCTGAATTATAAGAGTATATTTAAATTTTTCTTCCAAAAGTGACCTATTTTAGGAAAATTTACTTACACAGTTACAGAAGAAGCTGGAATCTATCTGGCTCAAGGAAAGCTTGGTCAGAGCCCCAGAAGCAAGAAATGCAGAAATAAAGGCCGCTCAGAGGAATATATTAAAATATTTTAAAACAGCTTGAAAATCTTCTCCATTAAAAAAAAAAAAAAAAAAAAAAAAAAAAAAAAAAAAAAAAAAAAAAAAGGGGAACAAGTCAGGCATAAAAGGGAGAGATGGAAGAGGGAGAAAGGGAGCCAGAGAGATACAGAGAGAGGGAGAGAAAGGGTAAGTAAACAGAAGATACATTCCAATACATTGAGCACTCAGTATTTAAGACATAATGAAGGCAAAAAGGAAGCAAGAGATAAAAGAAAGCAGAAAAGAGAGATAAAAGAAAGCCAAAAAGAAAGGGAGAGAGACCCTGAGAAACAAAGTCACACCAACCTTCCATTTGCACTCCTGCAGCCTGACAGTTATACATACGAACTTTGTTTAAAAAAAATGGCAAAGCAAAAAGTGTAATCATAAGCATGCAGACCCAAAAAGACTATAACAGCTGAAGCATGCCTGCACTGCACATTTACGAGGCAGTAGAAAGGAAAACAACCTTTCTGTAGTTACATGTTAACAGTTACATCTTGAGATATGTATAATCACCTATGTTAGGCACATATTCCAAAATCTGGTACATTCTTAGCACATTATTTTAAAAAGACCAAAAAACCACTTACCACTTCAGCTTTTACTTAAATGAAATTGTTTTTCAAGTAGAAAATCCATTTGGTTATATAGGGAAACATACAAAATAGTGATCTTGGTAGGTTCACCTTGAACTCCAGCCAATCTGGAGTTCTGCCCGTCCAGTTTCTATATTTTTTTTTCAAGGAGCACAGGTTAATTTAAATTTGGTTTTCCTTCTAGTTAAAATCCTGGGGATTTTTTTAAAAACACTCATTTAGATAACTCTTAGGTTTACATAAGTTAAATCTTTTTTAAATAATGGACTTTTAATTGGTGTATTTTTTAATAGTTTCTCCAATAAGCTAGTTCCTGTCACATGAAAGAAATTAAAACATATTACATTTTCAGACCATATACTACAGTACTGAACTGGTAAGACTTTTTGTCACTCTCTATCTTTTCAACTTCTTTACCTCCATTTTGTTCCGACACAATTTTCTAGACATCTGTTTATAGGAACACAGGAAATAAGATGTATCATGATCAAATAAAAATTGTCACATTTATTTTGTTCATATTTAATTCAGATATAAGAGTTCAAAAGAACTCTTTTCCTGCATTCAGTAAAGTGTAATAATGGAGTAATTAAATCAAATCTTAAAACTTTTATAATAGATATTGATCCTAAACAATGTTGCACTGTGCTGTAAACCAGAGTATTAGCATCTGGGCTACTGATCTTCCTTAAAAAGCACCTAAGAGTAGTGGTGATTAAATTTCTTAGTCATCCAGGGGTAAAAAAGCTAATATGATGAGGAAATTTTAACAATAAAAAGAATGCCAACAAATTAGACATAATTCCAAAGTTTATGTCACAGTCCTGTTTTAAAGACAACAGCCCTAAGGGCAAAAAAAACCCATGAAATGGCTGCAAGTAACTCCAAAAGTTTTCTTTTCACCAGAAGTAACTGCTGTTCCATAGAAATAATACTTAGTGTTTGTAAACATGGATTTTGTCTTCAATCATACACTTACTACTATCAATCTTTGTTATTACCACTATTAATATATCTCTTAAAAAATAAGTACAACAAAAGGGTAAGCGCATCAATCAACAAAGAGCTAAGCTATGTAACAAAATCGTCTTTATTAAATATTCTAAAGCATCTCAGTAAAAGGACTGCTAAAAATATTTTGGACCAACAGCACTTGGAGATATGAGCTTAACCAAAAGAAGAAAAAAAAAAGAACTTACATAAGAAAATATATACATGCTTTTCTAAATTACTGCTAAAGGGGTATATTATAAAGATATTTGTAGTGACAGACTGACATGTTGATGCTGTGCATATGGAGTTTGTAATGACATTCTCCACTCTGAAGATGAATCTAGTTGGCACCTATGAGAAGAACTTCCAGTGTACGGTATGTAAGAGTCCCCATCCTAAAATCACAAGAAAAAGGACAAGCAATCATAACTGTTTTATATTCAGTGATATTTTTAAAAATTCCTGAAAACAGTGAATTCTAAAAACTTTTTGAGAAAAAATTAATTTACAATTACCTCTTCATCAGAACCTCCCAGCCTCCCTAGATCTAGGCATGGCACCCTGTAGGGAGTTAAAACAATTTTAACAGCAATACATTCCCTTATTTTTTAGCTACAATAAAAGCACTGCTTATTAGTTATTATTAGGTCCTTCACAAAAAATCTCCCTGCAGCTGGATATGGACTACTCAGCAAGTCTTTATTAGCCCACGTGCTTCAGCTCAGCAAGTGGCCACTGAGCTTCTCTTCCCCAGTAGCAGAGTACCCTGGCAGCCGAAAAGGACCCTTCTTCACTCCTATATTGGCTTCTCCTCACTCCCCAACAGGAGCTACTGCAACAAGATCATAAATCAGGGATACCTTGCTCTTGTTTTTCACAGCACATCCGTGTTAACATTCCTCTATAATCTGTCAACAGAGAGGCAATAGGGAAGCAATCCCTACTTGCGATGCAAATCATCTGAACTTTCCATAAGAGGTTAACACAGTAGAAGACAACCATACCTCAGTATTTTGTTCTGCTTAAAGAAATGAAAACACCTCCAATTCATCAGCCTTCTGCCTTTACTCCAGGTATATTGCAGGGCACCATGAATACATATTTTTTATATTTTACCACAAATATTTCCAAGCAACTCTATTACAACTTCTTGGAATAAGAGACTTCCTTATTTACAGTCTTTTTTTTTTTTTTTTTTTTTTTAATTAGATAATGACAGACAGTACACCAAAATTGGTATTTTTTGACTGGTTGGAAGAATAAAAGGTCATAGTCACATGCACTTATACAATAATAACATACATTGGCTTTAAGGCATTTCAGTAAACAAAACTGGCTAAACTATCAATCAAAGTCCTTGGAAGAGTAGATATTTCTTATGTGCCAAAGTCACTGCAAGGTTTTAAATTTTAAAAGCACAAACAAAATTTCCCATTGCTTGTAAAAGCCCTTCACAAGAGTTTCTCTGTATTTTTTACTGTAATACTTGTAAAAGTGGTCAATAGTTAAAATAACATTTTTCTCCTTTTGCAGAAACATTAAAAATATTCAAGGAAAACAATGTATAAATATGTAAGCTCTGAGTGACACCCTCAGAACAGGATGGAGCCAGGTTCTTCTTGGTGATGCCCAGCAATAGAACAAGAGGTAACAGGCAGAAAATTATGCACA
Organism: Hirundo rustica; assembly: GCF_015227805.2. Classification (NCBI taxonomy): domain Eukaryota; kingdom Metazoa; phylum Chordata; class Aves; order Passeriformes; family Hirundinidae; genus Hirundo; species Hirundo rustica. The sequence goes on from NC_053453.1 coordinate 38,117,101, forward strand.
GGAAGTTCCACCCCAAAAAAACTCCTTCTACACAGGTGACTGAGCACTGGAACAGGTTGCTGTCATAGTTTTAATTTCAAACCGGGCGGAAACACCAATTAATGTAGTGGTTTCACGTTCACTAAATTTTGGTCTTGGTACTTACTCTTTCTGTGGGACAGAGACTAGGAGGAAAACAAAGCAGGCTCAACCTTAAAATTAACAAATAGTTTATTAACATACACTAAAAGAATAGAAAAAAAAAGGAAGTTGGAAAAAAAATAAAACTGAAAGAAACTTTAAAAACATTCTTCCCTCCCCTTACAAACTGTTCACTTTCTTACAAAACAACATAAAGAGACAAAACTTGTAATTTTCAGTCAGTTTCACTATCTGACAATAGTTTTTCATCAATTCATTAGGGGAAGAGTCTCTCTTAGAGTCATGGATCCCACTGACAACCTAGAACAGTTCTCTTGTGGGTTTTTTAACTGTCACAAAAACAGCTGCCTGGGGAAACCTGCCTTTGTGACCCTCCCAGGAGCAGTTTCCCAAGCTGCTTATGGGTCATGGGTCTTAGACTTTTGCATACTGGAGTGTCACTTTTTAAAGATGAATAACTCCAAAGCAAAGGATTCTTCACTTCAAGGTACAGAGATATCTTCTCACTTCTTCACTGGTGCAGGGGGCTTCTCATCTCTATCTCTGTTCAAGCATCTTATAGGATATTACTTAGTTCATCACAAACACTTTTGCTTGAATCCACACACAAATCTAAACAAACATCTCCCCAAATGCATCTCTTTCCCATGATTTAAAGGAATGACCTAAATAATAGAGTTCATTTCTATGGCTCAAGTAAGAATAAAACAACCAACTCTTGAACCTTCTGTCCTAATAGTCTTTTCACTCTTGCTCTACTGACTTCATGCTGTTGTTCTTTATGTTCACTTTGTCCTTTCTTACTCTCTCAGAGAAGGGCTAAGCTCTGGAAGCTTCATGTTGCTAAGAAAGATTTAAATCGTCTTCGAGTCTTTGTCTCTCTCTCTGTAGCTCCTGGTGTTAGATGTTCAAGGCTGCGCTGGTGAAGGAGGAAGAACTCACAGAAACATCAGAGATCAGAGCACCCGGGCAGTCCGGAATCACAAAAAAACCAGGCAAGATCATAAATGCCTTCTCAGCCCACCCCTCGGTGTAAATTGGGGTGGCTTCGGTCCAAATGGTGCCCATAGCTCTTATCAGGGCCCAACAGAGATCTCTCCCTGCTGCAGGGAAGTCTGAAAAAAGTAGCTGCTGCAAAACAGCAACCTCTCCTTCCCTCCCCTTCACCTGGGAGCCTCAGGCCAGCAGGCCTCAGGCCAGCTCCCCCCAAAAAAGGGGGGAGCAGCAGGCCCAGCTCGATATTACCTGTCCCTCTCTGGCCAAAGGAAGAAGAAAAAGGACCCACCTACAGGAAATTAAGGGGTTTTATATGGTACTTCCCAAAGTCACAGCTAACAATTTTCAGTGGTCAGAACAAACGCCAATATTCCAACTAACTCTCTGATAGGTTGCTGGGTCTTCCAAAGAATTTCCCAGGTCCTGACCTGGAGAATTATTCTACATTTTTCTATAACTAAAAACCAAACTGTATTAACCCATGACAGCTGCCCAGAGAGGTTGTGGAGTCTCCCTCCTCGGAAATACTCAATTGGAAAATCTGGATGCAACTATGAGCAATGTGCTGTGGGATGACCCTGCTTGAGCAGGGAGGTTGGACCAAATGATCAGTGGGTTAGACCCATGTGATCTCTTGCATCTTTACCCATTCTGTAATTACACCTCCACTTAGCCAAATGTAAATCATCTTAATTACAAAGTAAATAATGTATCAAATATTCTACTCCCTATATAAACCACGGAAAACAGACCTATGATCATAAATTTAATGGAACACTAAGTTGCATGTCACTACAAATGCAAATGCACCATGTTAATAATACACACAATTAAACAACCTGACTAGAAATAGAAGCAGACTTACTCTGGTGGGCGAGGACTGTGTGTAGCCCGTCTATTTGGTCTCCAGCCCTAAAAGAATGACACATTATTATATACCTAGGGGATCCAAAATAAAATACATAGGTCTCCCCTTCAATTTCCCCTGAAGTATTTAAAATTAGAGGCTCAAAGTATCTGTGCAACATACCTGACTAAGACACTACTAACAGGGGGAAAAAACCAAAAAACTTCTCATTGAAAGCTAATTCTTACACATCATGAGACTAAAAGACTGAATATTCATCATAACAGAAAGATTTCCAGCCATTAAGAATCTAGACAGCATCCACATCAGCTATTAATAACACATTAAAAATAACCGGTGTTCTTGAGACTTCGTACCATCACTGTTCACAAGGCTTTAGGTCACATTGTCCTTGTCGGTTGGGAACCAACCCTTAAAACGAAACCACAAGACTGACAGCCAGCTGGTTCACAAGGAGCTAGCTCAGACCCAAAAGAGTCCCCGATATTGGTGTCACTGCTTCATCTCAGCTTTACTATAGCAGTCGTGATGATGATTAGGCAGTTCACTTGATTTATTTTGCAAAGCAGCCTTCCACAGAGATCTCCAAACTCAACTGAGCAAGAACACAGCAAGAAAAGAGACTCCAGCCAAAGCATCACCTATTCCCCTATGCCTTTTGAAAACAGCTAGCAGCCAATCCCTAGGGAAGGCTGCCTGGGACAAACACAAAGTAAAAATTCAGCTAACTGGCCCCCCAGTTTAAAAAAAAAAAAAAAAAAAAATTGAGAACATTCAGAACCAGGGCTAACATTTTTGTTTTCACACTTTTCAGCTTTCCAGAAGTGGCCAAACTTCCTTCATGATCTGAGAGCATGCTAGCGCAAAACTGTAACTCCTTTCTTGCCATAGTCTCGCAGCTGCTCCCGGGACAGGAGTTCGGCAACACTACCCTCCAGTGACTCCAGGACGAGTCCGGGCACCCAGGTTTGAGTGCTCCGCATGTAATGAGCACCGCCACCGCGTGGTCACCTAGGTAAGACCGCCAAGACATCAAAAACATTTCTCTTTTTTCTGTACCATTTCAGCTGTGGTGAGGTAAAGAACACAGCTAATTCTAGATGTTAAAGCCTTAACATAATTCCTTTTCTAGAAGTCAACAAATTAAGAAGAAAGCAAACAAAAACCACTGTGAACACTGGGGGTGAAACACATGATTTCAGCATAATGTTAATTTAAGATTTCGTTTTGCAAACTACCAAAAATCATGTGGACTAGAGAGTCTAAACTTGAACAAGAAAGACAAAAAAAGGGATGAGAGATTAGAGAAAAAGCTACATTTATCTTCTTTTACAACCTACACTAAATGTGCCAGATGTTCTTGTCCACGGGTATTTCATTTTCAAAAACCTGGTTAAAACATTATCAGTAACATTATAACATTGTTGTGTTATCATTACAAAAGGTCTTTTTTCATTCCAAATCAAACTGAAAAGAAGACCAGCATCTTGGCAGTCAAACTCCAAGAATTCCTAATGGGGTCATGCAACAAATAAGGAAGTGAAATGGGTGTTTGGGGGCTGAGGGAGGATTAGCAATTAACTTTAGTTCATGGACATAAAATACACAGTATCTGTGAGAAAAATCAACTGTTACCATCAATATTAATATGTACTTAGCAGTAAGGAGAATAACAGCCCTCAGAATCCAAGATCATATTCACAGGGACTATCAAAAGCTGGCCCTAAAGTTTCTACTACAGTGAACCTTGTGAGGGTTGCACATTCACCCTATCTCAAAGCACAGACTATAAAGAATACCTGGAAAACATAATTTCCTTTCATACTGAACACAGAGCACTGAGATTCATTTTTCATGTCGACCTAAAATCATGGCTTTTCAAACTATATTTTGGGAGCTGTTTTACTTTATTGCTGTCTTGCAAAACAAAACCACAGACACATGTTGCCAGTTCTGTCAAGAGTCTGAGATAACACACAGTACATGTTCAAGCTTATGTTGCTCTTAACTGCAAGTACTAGTCCATTCTTAAATTCCCCACATTCCAATTAAGTCCTCTGAGTAGCATCCACTCTAGGATAGCTGTTTATATTGGAATTTCTCTCCTTCATTTGAGAAGCTGTTGTACTAAACTATCCCTTTCCAACAAAAATAATTTCCTTAAAAGGTGCCTTCTCTATAGAATGGATTTTAACCTCAACTACTTCTGAAGTATGATTAAGCTATTTTAAAAATGTCAAAGTAAGGAAGAAAAACAATCACAAGCCTTCCATTGACTACCTGACATTTCTTCCCCTTCAATGACAACTCAGCCTTCCTTCGAGGGGATGCAGCAACTCTTTTAACCTCCAAATCCATGCAAATTCAATGACAGCTTTCAGGGAAAAAAAAAAAAAAAAAAAAAAAAAAAAAAAAAAAAAAAAAAAAAAAAAAAAAAAGTTATTGCATTAGAAAGAATTTTGGTATTGTCTTCAGCTAGCTATGAAATGCTGTTGGTTTCTCTCTTCACTGCCTCTTTCAGTCTTTTATTACTAACGCTTAAGCAGATTCCTGTTCAAATGTATTGGGTTTGCCTCAGGCTTAACTCCCTCTTTCCCTTACACTTATCGATACCTTCTCATTCCAGTATTACTAATTTGTCACCCCTTGGCAACATCAAGCCTTTTGTATTCTCCACTTAGAACTGCTGCTCAATGCCCTGGGAACATTTCAGGAAGACCATCCCGGCACACTGCCAGGCTCCGAGAGCTCCAGGGTGACATTCCACCAAGCATTCCTGCTCTGCTGGCTTCTCCTTCCACGCAGCCAGCTTTGAACCAGAAGCCCACCGTTTGGTTCCCACCCATCAGACGCTCCATTTTCAAACCACAGGCTGACGGCACTGAGCAGTTCCCACCGCCAAGCACCCTTTCCTTTCCCGAGCAGCAGGGCTGCAGGGCCTGCTCGGAGCCGGGCACAGGGAGCCGGGCACCCGCACAGCCCACCCGCCGAACCCCTTCCCCAGGACACGGCCAGGAGGCTCTCCTGACACGGAGCATCCTCCCACCGGCTCGGCGTTGTTGTACTTAATGGTTCACGCTGAGATTACTTTTATCAAACAGCAACGCTGTAAAAGGCGGAATAAACATTATGAGCTCAGCAGCTCCACGGAAATGATGCCTTTTCCCAAGAGAGGCGCGGGAACACGGCGGGCAGGGTCTGTGTCTCACCGGAGCGGACCCAGGGCGCACGGCTGGCGGACGGGGCCCGTCTCCGCACCGTCTCCACGGTGTCCGCGCCCCACCCGCCCGCCTACGCCGGGGGTGCCCGGTACAGCAGCGCGGAGGGGCCAATCCGAGCCAGGCCTCGCTCCGGAGCTGCGCAAGGGGCGCCTCGGCGGAGCGGGGGAGCGCAGTTCCCCATTACTCCTGAGGAAATACCCTGCCCGGGGCCCGGCCGCCCTTCCCTCCCCGCGCCCACGGGCGGCCCCGCCAGGACAGGCGGGCCCTTACACATCACACGGGTTCCGCCCTCGGCAAACCCCGGCAGCGGGGATCGGAGACCTAGAAACTGCGGCGAGAGAGCGCACGGTGCGAGTTTGTAGCCTGGGTCAAGAAATAACAGCGATCACCCCGAGGAAGCTCAGAGCCTTTCGGACAAGGGCTTCGAGTGTCAGCAGCAGCTGAATACTCGCGGAGGTAAAAGGCACAGCAGTGACGATTCAAACACTGCCCCATGTGTTTGAATCGTCACCGGCACCAGTACCTGGAAGGAGCAGGACTGACCTGCACCCTGCACACGCCTCGGAAGCACAGCACCCCTGGCTCCCACTCCATCGCTCCCCCAGGATCAATGGCTTTGCCATTAGCTCGCTTTAATTTATAAGTTATTTCAAAGAAAAGCCTCAATGAAACTGATTTTTTAAAAACAGCTTCAGTTGTCCTGATGTTGCTGATAGAGCAACATCAGTTATTTTTTAATATCCAATTGTATCCAAGTACCAGTTCTGATTTACCCGTTCTGTGGTGGGGAAAAAATCTCCCACCTCTTGAGAAAGCTTGGCTCTGTAGTCAATTAGTTTTCCAAAGTTAGGCAAAATCTCACTTAGTGCAAAACTACTAACACACTGATGCTAAGGATGTATTTCTGGATGCTGCTACTTCCCAGCCTGTGTGATCCAGTTTTAGAACGAAACACATACTGTTTTTCTACACCAGAATGAACAATTCATTCCATTTCAGTGAGTGACACGATAATAAATTTAGTCCCTTTAAGTACAGTACATTTCCTCCATAAAAACAAATTCACGTGCTATTTTTCTGTAAGAATAAGGATGCCAGAAGAGTTCAGGCATCATAACTGGCCTACTTAAAAGCTATGCAATTATAAAACAGAAAATGTAATAGTGCTGTACTGTCAGACCTACCTCCAAAGCAATTCCTGTCATTAAAGGCTGGCATTACCACAGGTGTGCGCATTAAGTGAACAAAAAAATGAGTAAATAATGAAAGTGTGGAGAAAAATTATTTTTGCAAAGGAAAAGAAATGCTTTTCCTAATACTGACCTAAAAAGGCCAGTTGGCATAATGTATTGAAAAAGATCCTATGCCCCACAGTTCTTGAATGGTACATAGCAACACATCTGTTAATTCTTATGGGGGGGGGGGGGGGAAGGTATTAAAATAAATCAAAAGATCAGATCCTATGGTATTAAAATAAATGTGAAGCAGAGATACAGAACTAGTGGGTATCAATCAGTTATTAGACAGCTGCTGAGTTTAATCAGTGACAAGTGGGGAAGAAATTAAGTGATCCAGTGTAATACATCAGGGATTAAGCTGACGTATTGGGGTTTCCAATACCTCTGAGGATCTAGCTCTGTTCAGAGAAATGGCTTAAATCATGTAGCAAGACATCTTTTATGGACATGCTTTGTAAAATAAAAGGTTTTAATAATCATTGAAAATAATACACATAAACAGGTAAAGAAAATGCAGGTCAAACACAGTGCAGAGACCATTCTGACACTGTTATGGCAGTGCCAAAAAGCCTTTGAGTTCTTTTGTGTAGTCCCTTTAGTACTTAATAGTCTAGGTGGGTTCCACTGGCAAATTGCCAGTAAGGAGAGGTACAGAATTTGAAGGACAGTGACAAGGTCCAACAGGTGCTTCTCTCTTGGCATCGAGCCAATTACAAAAAGAAAGACACAGAACTTTCTAGTTTGGTTTCCTTATATGTTTAAGGTAAGCTGAAACCCTTTTCCTTATACAGAAATGCCCACTCAGGGATGGGGGGTGCATTACAACAGACATACAAAACTAAACATCATTACTCAGGAGACTGCAAATTCAGACATCATTATTTTCATATAGTGTCCATGGCTAAATTTCTCTCTCCAAATAAAGAAACTTAACTATGAATGAGTATCAAAGACAACCCATACTGCTTTTCACACTCCCAGAGAAAATTTTTCCACAAAGAGCTGAATTCATCAGTGCATGCTCTTTAATGAACTTGAGAAAGTCACAGTTCAAGTGGCATAATGCTTTCGTGTTACAATTATGAAACATCTATTATTTATAGTCTCAATTAGAAGATATTCTAATATTTTAGTGAAGCATCAGTTATAATTACAGTGCATTATATACAGAGTAGAGAAATATTTTTATAGGGAAAAAATAAATAGAAAAAATATGTAAACATCCTGAGTAAAATTCTGCTGCCACTGAAGTCAGTTACAGAATTGTCATCGATACAAGCAAAGGCAGTACTTCAACCCCTCTTTTTAAAGCATATAGCAGTGCACATAACTTCATTTCAGTTTAAAGTGCATACAACATTATAAAACGAATTCATAAGCTTTTGGAAGTTTTACATACGCAGATTCCACTCATATCTATTGCGTCTCCTCAGTCCCATCTCTTCTGATTCAATGGCATCTTTACTTATCATTTCTTCATCTTCTACAACATCCAGCTCCAACTGATGTACTTCACATTCACTGTGTAATTCATGCTCTTCTATTTTGTAATCATTATCAATATCCTCAAGCAAATCTTCATTACAGTTATCTTCTCTGTTGTCTATTTCTTTCTCTTGAGAATGTTCAGCAAATGACTGAATGAGATCTTCAAGTTTTTCATTACAAAGATCTTAAAATTCCCAAAAAATAATCAAAATTAAAAGTTTACTGGTAAGTCTCTGAATTCCAGAGTCAGTTTAGAAGTACTTTTTAATTAGTTGTTTTTTTCTCTTTTATTAAGATTCAAATAATGCAAAAATTCCCCAAATTTCTAATGGACCATTCTTAACATTTAAGATTTCTTTTGGGCTCTTGGAAGTCTCCAGTTGAAATGAATATACAATTTGTTGCTAAATGTTTTATGCAAGCATAACTCACAGCCTCAGAGAGCCCCATTTGGAAATCCTTTGCCTAAAGTTAGTTCAATACCAACAGACTGCTCAGGAACTCATGTTCCAAAAGCCTGTTTTATCAAAACAGAATGTGACTGTGTGGTCCATCCCAGTTCAATGTCTTGAGCACCTGTTCTTAAATAAATCGTGATGTATCTAAAATTTTAAATTGGATACATCTCAAATAGGAAGAATGGTATTCCTCTAGAATAAAACTAATTAGACTCAAATTACCTAAGATGCAGAAGCTGAACATTATTATAGGAAGATCTATTTATTCTTTTAAAATATAAACTACCTAATTATCTATCTGTCTGAAAATTAAATTACCTTTCATCTTGTTTTCTGATTTATCCAATCCACTTTCTTTCATCAGTCGTCTAATTGACTGGAGCTGTGTCATTATTTCATCTTTCTGCTCACAAGCTAAAGCATTGACACTAGAATAAAAAGACAAATGTTAGCAGCTGAAAGATTATCTTGGAAGGGTGTGCTTGATAATAACACACTTATTGCAATATTTCTGTACATAAATACCACAGTTAAATTTGTGAAATGTTTAGGTCAAGCTTTCCTTTGAGTACAGAAGCGGGGGGACCATGACATCATACAACTACTGAATGTCACTGAACTCTAACATTGGACCCCCAACATCCAAGGTCAAGTAATGACTACTGAAAGTAACACTTATCCAAAGTACTGTTATTAGTGGTACAACAATGCCTAATAACAGAACTTAAAGAATTTGAAGGCTTTTCTCATTCTCATTTCCTCCCCGTCACTCCTAGAAATTTGTTAGGCAAACTGGCCAGTGAATCTGCTGCTTAATAGCTTCAGCACATACTAAGTTCAGAAGTATACTAAACAAACAATCAGGAAATTCTGCATGTTTTAACCTGTGTTTCACAAAGGATGTCAGTCTAGAAAATTACCTGCATGGATACTTTTATTTCTAGTAGATAAGTAAGGCTCTAACTTCTTAAGAACAGAACTTCTCTAAAACTACAAGGAGTTTTTATCCTAAAGATTCCCTTGTCATACCAAAATAGGCAAGTTCTATTTCACTGAAATACACACACTTTCACAGATTCATTTCAAAACACAAACGCAAGCAGCTATACCTTGACAACTATTTTTTTCCTCAAGTTACATCTGAAAGAAGAAACTCACTCTGCTACCAAAATCTAATTCCCACAAGGGCTTTCAAATGGTATTGAGTTTAAGTATATTTTCACTATTAGTCTCCTTGGTCAATATCAAAGTTCATCTTGTTAAGCCACAGTAACATGATCACATGTCTTCTGCATTTATGTTTGGTAAACGAGAGATTGGAGGTATCTGTGAAAATGTTCACAAATGGCAGAATTGGTATTACCTGCAAAAGACTACAGAAACAGTAAGTAATCAGAGGGTCCTAAAATTGTTCCTCACCTATATATAAGGATCATTTTAAGAACAATTTCTTAACATTTTGGTGAATTTCAATATACAAGAAACAACACTGAGATTTTTTAGAAACACTCACCAGTTTGAAAGTGGATCCAACTGAGTCAATAAAGAATTTAACATTTTCTCTGTCTGTGCTAGGTGTTGCTCCAGTTCTAAAAGCTGATGCTCTAACAAAAACAAACACAAACAAAAACAATACACAAAAAAGGAGGTGGGGGGAGAGGGGGAACAGGAAAGAAAGAACATTGTAAAAAATGTCTTTACAATATCATTAGAATATTAATTTATAATTTTCGTCAGACAGATTCAAAACTAGAAAGCTTCTTTCATCTATAAAATTCTACAATATGAAAAGGGATTAGCGGGGGTAAGAACAGAAGCTTATTATGTGTGAACAGAAGTCCTTTCCACCCAGCAACCTATCTCCCACAGGGCCCAAACAGAGAACACCTTTGTAGAAACTGAGCAAGACTGTGGAGCTCACTTTCCCAGTCTCAAAAACTATGGAGCTGCAAGACTTCCTGAGATGTAAGTACTGTATTTATACTCAATATGCGTTCATGTTTATTCATACCTTACAAATATATTTAATTTTTAATGCACTAGAATAAAGAGGAGTCACTCCTCCTAAAATACAATTAAACTTTCAAGAAAGAAGAATGCAACACACAAGGATGATGAGTAGGCAGTGTAGCAAATCACTGCTGAACCTCATTACAGACCTGGTGTACAGAGACACCGTAAGATGCTGCTAGTTTAATTCACTAAAAATGTGTCTATACAAGGGAGGAAAAGGTATGAAAACAGCATCAGTTCTGAATGTTTGTGACAGGTTTCTCAAAACGGTCTTTATAATTGTTTAGCCACACTGTTCCACTATCAATACAGTTCAGTTCTAAACCAAATCATCATATTATTTTTAAATACCTTATCCCACTTAAACTGAAGAAAACTGAACAGATCATAAGTGACAAAAATATCAGAGATTTTAAAGGCACAGAATCATACTGCATTACTACAGCTGTTTTAAAGAGCATTACATCTGGAGAATTTAAACAAACCTCAAACAAGCATCTCATACTACAGAGTTTTGTCATTCTGACAAATGTAGAATGACATTTGTAGATACCTAATTGCTCTCAGTACCTTAGAAGATTGTCTTCATTTAGCTGTATTGCATCAATGAAAACATGTTTTATTCCAGTAGGAAATAAGCATTTGTGTTGAACATATGCATTCTGAATGGGTATCTTACCTGTTTCCTTTGCCTTGTCTTCTGTACTTTTTTCCTTTTTGGAGTGACTTTCTTCATGTGACTTCATCTTTAAAAAATACAGTTGAGTTAGACAACTTCATCACTATTTGTGTGCTAAAAACAAAGCTGCATTTAGAACTTTAGTGAAAGTAAACGGCAGCCACGAAAACGTGCTAATTAATGAAACTTCTTCTGTGATGCCTCCTTCCTGTCTTAAACTAAGTCTTCTGACTTTAAGCAAACACAACATGACTGGCAAAAGCTGTAAAAAAAAAACCAGCTGCTATTTCAAAAAGAAGCAGAAGAAACCTTCTAGGTTACTGGATCCACTCTCCTATCATTAATTATGATATAGAATTTATTTCTTAAAGTAATATAGATCCTATCATAAAAATATTTACATTTTAATCCCACAAGCCTAAGTGTAAAGAATTGTAACAGACACAATATGCTTTTCATGATTTTTAAATCTTATACTAAACTGGGCAGCCTCAATACTCATTTTGCTAAGCTGTAATATTTTTCTCATACACAAGGTTAATGTGAACTGAATCCAGAAATAAGGAAGATGTATCCAGTCTTACTCCTGTCCATTTTTATTTTCCCACAGGGCAAGCAAAAATATTCCAGGTGTACTCTCAGCTTTCTAAGTCCTGTAGTATCTCTTGCTATAAATAATACATTTCAGGACTGATTCCTTTTAAAAAACAAGTGATCATGTGTTCTCCTTTTTGAATTTGCAAATGCTAGAAAAGGTATCCTGTAATGCAAATAAACCTGCATGTTGCAACTGCATGATCAAATGACATGTGCAAACAAAAGGCCAAGACTACTCGCTGTTTTATTTAACTGTTAATCTAAGACCACTGCTCTGCAGGAATTGTCCACCTCCTTCCCACCCTCAATCTCATTCTGAAGAATGAAAAGGAAGGGAAACACTGATGAGACTTAGGTTACAGATTCAGGTAGCGGCACTGTTTAGGTTCTCAAATTCTCATTTGAGGCTGCAGGGTGAGTAAGATTCTCACTTCTTCAAGCATCTAAAAATATGTAAGCCAGAAGCCTTCATATGTAAGAATTAGATATACAAAATTTTAACTTTGGACTTCACATTCAAAGTCAAAGAGAGCAAGAAATGGCTTTTGGACAACCATATACACAGGCTCAGAATTAGAAAGCAGTTACATTTCCTCCTAACTACAATAATTTAATGCTTTTCCAATGGCTTACCTTAAGAAGTTTGTATGCTGCAAACATTCCCACTCCAAGAGCATATAACGGCATGAGGGTAAATGCTAACTCTCGACCATTTCCTCTCGTCCTCTCGCTTTTTATCTCTTTTTCCATTGCATTTCTCATCTCCTGAATACTCTGGTAAGTATTACTGTCAGAGTTTCCTGGATTCCGGTGAACTTGATAAACTGTCTGAGGACTACCTTAAAAATGAAATTGAGGAAAAGACAACAAAGTGAGAAATAAAATCAGGAGTCCACAACTGGAATTAAATTGTTTTCTTCTTGTGTAATCATCTTTTTTCATCACTCGTCTAAGATGGTGGGGGCAGCCTTGTATCCACTTAAAAAATTAAAAATTATTCTTACATTAACAGAAGCACAGTTTAATCTAGGCAGCAAAAACTCTCAAGCTGAGCTCAGTTTCCTTAATGTACAATTTTTAAGCTTCTTCACAGCAACATTAGCAAACACTCAGCAAATCACAGAAAGATAGATGTAACAAGAAACAATTTAAATCTTGAAATTAAACCATACTCAGAAAAAATATTTATAATGCTAAAACCAGTAATTAATATTTTTTCCTTTGCACGAAAGAAACTGAGTTAATTACAAATTGAATTGCCTGGTCCCAGAAAACAAAGATTTTCTTGAAATACCCTGTGCTGCTGCTTTCACTATTTGACAGTACACTCAGTTTTATATGGATATTCTCACAGGTTTAGAAGTATTGTACTTTACAAGTCAAATGTTTAGCAGGAGAAGATTATACAATAGCCAAGAGATGCAGCCTTGGAAGCCAGAAGTATTTTTGCATGTAATTTGCCTGCCACAACAGGGAGCAGATGCAAAAAGAGCCAATGTCGTTGTTCAACTTAGGAAACAGATTATTTGGTAGTTAAATCATGTGACATGCACAAATAGAACAGTACCATCAGCTAAAGAATGAAGATGCTTGCAGAGACAGACAGCAGGGGATTGGGGATCATGAAGTTTTACACCAATGTCTCAATCGAGTGCCTAGACTTACAATTTCAAACTTAACATATCATAACTGAGTATGGGAATGGCAAGGTTCACATTCTATAAAAACTCCCAAACAAAAGACCATTATGCAAATCACTACTTATCAATGAATACCATAACAGTGGCATGTCAGGAACTCACAGTAATGTAACTCAATTGTACAAAGTACAGCCACGATCAGATAGAGAAAAAATTAATGTTACACAAAACCTAAATACTCTAGCTGATACCATCAGAACTCAAGCTACCTTCATCATTCAGTGCAAATTCAGGCAGGCATTGTCCTTTCAGGACAAGTAGGTTTAGACTTGCTAAGACTTCGCTAACTAATCTAGAAATTACATTTTTTGTTATGTATATTTTCCAGCTTTCAGAATGTTTCATATTGATTCCTAGTTTTACATTTACATTCACCTTTTCCCCTATTTTAAGTTCTACTTTATTTTAAAGAAAATTAGAAGTTTTACTAAAACAGTTACTATCACAGATGAAAAAGATTTCTACAGATCATACAAATAAAAATGCGGCAAGGGAAACACCTTCAGGGTGAAAAGGAGGAATGCTGAATCCTAGTGAAGTCCAGTGTCCTGCACCAAGTTTATCCCACAGAAGAAACAGCAAAGTGAGTTAGTAGCCACCCAGGAAAAAAGAACCACTCAGAGAGGTAAGAATAGATCTGTCTGAATTTTATTTTACACAATGCTGGGCCAGTACTTCAGTAGAATTACAGGCATCTGAAGTGTTTGGGCTTTTTTTTTTTTTTAGGATTTGGCTTTAAAATAACTTGGTCTATAGGGAATATACAGCTACCTTATAAATAAAAATAATCAGATGAAACAGGCCAGGCAAGAGCCTATGAAGCACAGTAAGTCTGACATCAGGTGGGAAAAATACATTAGCAGCTCAAGCCCCCATTTTTCTGCCAAGAGGAAAAAGCACAAACAGATTTGGAGGATTACAGCAACTAGCTATCTCTTGGTTTGAAGCACCTTGGAAGGCATCATCCATGAATCACAGAGCTACCTCACAAAAGCAGTCATTTTGTGCTTGTCAGAAACAAAGGTGTACCTTTCACCTTTGAGCTAAATCATGACATGTACTGACATGGCTTAACACACATGGATACCAAGTTTACTTTACAAGTAGTAAACTCTGTAACCCATCCATTGACACCTTTTCTAAACAAGCATCTCGGACCCTTTTTTAATATACTGCCGGACAGATTTTGTAGGACTCTGTGCTTACATTTACTAACAGTAACACTCGGCTTTCTTATTGGAATTGATTTTTCCCTGTGACACCTCTCAGCTCATCTGTTCGATTGTGCCCCTGCGGGCACTGCTCGTCACACCGCCCCGCACTTCCAATTACTGGGTGTTTCCTGCACTCAAGAGTAGTTTTGGTAAGACAACACACACTAAATTAAAAAAAAACAAGGAAAAAAAAAAAAAAAAGAGCGCACTGGGGAGCCAGAACAGCGAAACACCGCAGGAGGTGGGGTACTTGAGGTGCACACAGGCCAGCTCGAAGCGGTCTGACCAGGCCCCTCCGTCCGCAGCCAGCGTACACCCGGCGCCTCCCGCCGGACGAGGCACATCCCTCTCGGGTCCTGGGGTTCCCTTCGAGCCCGCCCGAGCCCGCGGCGGCTCCCGCACGGAACCCCGGCCGCGGCATCGCCCCGGCTACTACCTCTGCCGTGCTGACGGGGACCGTAATGGCCGGGGCCGACCTTGCCGCCCCGCGGAGACCGGCCGGGCCGCCCGCCGCCTCCTCCCCCGAAGATCCTGGGCACGACGACGAAGACGCAGAGCACCAGCGCGGCCGAAACCAGCACCTGCTGCACGGCCGACAGCGCCATGGCCGCCGCCTCTCCGCGCCTGCCCGCGGCCGGCCCCGCCCCGCGCCCCGCCACAGCGCCCCCGGTGGCGCCCCGCGGCACGGCACGGCCCCGCCCACGCCCCGCCGCCGCTGCGACCCGCGGCAGGCGGGCCCGCCTTCAGGGCCGGGCACGAGACCCGGAGGGACTCCGAGCTGAAGGGCCTTCCCGGCGGCAAACGGGAATTCTTGCTGGAAGGGCTTAAACAAAAGTGAAGAGGACGAAGAAAAAGCAGATGTTTGATGTTCAGTCCGCTTAGTGCCACAAGAGGAACCTGTCAGCAATGGGCAGCTAAGTGATGAGCATCCTGAACATGCTTGGGAGCAAGCGTTTATTCTGCAATGAATGTCCTTTGCTTGGGTGGGTTTTAAGCTGGATTGGCAGATAAGGGGAGGAGTGGTGATTTGGAAGTGATGAAATTTGCAAAAGACACCACACGCAGTTTTAAATGCTCAGGAATATGAAAACCATGAAAAGTTATGACTGAAAGTATGGTTTGAAAAAAAAAACAAAACAAAGGTCTTAGGCAGGAAAGAGTATCAGCAGCCAGTGGAGATAATCATAAATTGCAAAAAGAAACTTAACTGAAATTTATGGCACCAGTAAACCTAAGCAATAAATCACAGCATCTTCTATTAAGATATAAAATTGGGTGCTTTAATGATAAGCTTTCTGAAAAACAGTCATGACTGGACGACAAATACAGAAGATCATTCACGTTCAAAAATCAGCTGCAAAGAAGTAAGAGGTACTAGAATGAGTTACTGGCCAAGAATTGGCACATTTACCTCATGAAGCTAACTTTGTAAAATGCCCTGATGTGTATTTAAAGCCATACCATAGGAAGAGTAAGTATTTGTTTCCAGAGTCTCACTTAAAAATACTTAAAATATTTGTGCTATCAAATCTACAGAATCTGTGCATTTTTATTTTGAACTAATTTTTTATGTATCTGTCCTGGTTTAGGGACAAATTTTGGGAGAAAACCCCTGAATAGGGTCCCTTTGGGAAGCAAACTCAAGTGGCCCCTCCCTCCAACTGGTCCGGTAAAAAACCTCTTTGGAGAAAAGTGGAAAAAACTATTTTACTAAACAAACTTAGTGCATACAAGTATAAAGAACGAATAATATAAAACAATAAAACCTCTCCTTCTGAAGTGAGATGGCAAATTGAGAAAGTCCTTGCCGTGGGTGTAGCTCGGCTCTCTCTCAGTCTCTCCTCAGTCCCAGTCTCTCTGGCGCTGCTGGAAAATGCCGAGGTCCAGACCCCGGTGGGTCACAGGTGCAGCCCCCAGTGCTCCCCTGGGTTTTCAGTCCAGAGCAGGTTTAAACAGTTCCAAGAAAAAGGAAAAAAAACAGTCCAGGGAACTTCTCTGCCCCAGCTAGCTGAAACTAACTAAAAGCAAAAAAAAAAAAAAAATCTCTGTCCTGCAGTCTCTCCAAGCCTCCACCGAACACCCCATCCAGAGAAGAATGTGGAGGAGTCAGGCAGTTTTCTCAAAACAAACTCCGCGCTTCTCCTTGCTCTTAGAACCAGTCTTAAAGGCACAGAACTCAATATACAGCACAAACAGAACAGACGATTGGGGATACAAGCATCATAAAGTTACCCTAGGACGATACGAATTAGATACGAATTAAAATCCTTAATGACCTGTTCAACAATAAAACCCCAAAAATTTCATGTTTAACATGCCAGTGATTCCTTGCCTGAAGACAAAATTGCATTTCAAATATCTTTAAGTTGCTAGCAGTTAAAGTTAATTTTCAACAGTGAAGGGAGGAAAAACTTGTCTATTTAAATTAGTTGGTATTTCTGCGGTGCAGTAGGAAAAGTCAATTAAAATAAAACACAGGTACTTGCCTAAATAAGGGAAAGTATCTCTTTATGAAACTCCAGCATTTGATATTTATGTGCTTATTGCTGGCTGGTTTTATCTCATTAAGATTTTGTTGTAATCAACACTGTACAACTATTTCACCTTTCATGCTTTGTAGATTTGGGATGCAGCTTTGGCACAGACTGCAAGAACATAGAAAAATTAATGCATTTTTGAACATAACATATACATAAGTTACTTAAGTAACAGCTGTGCCATCCTAATTTCACATCTGTTGGAGAGAATATTTGAGTTGGAAGTCATGAAGTTTTTGATGTTGCTGATGCCATTAAATTGGTATGGTGAGGTCAGATTTTTAATTTTTGTAGTGCAGAACTGTAGTAAGGTTTGTGGTTGTTATATTTAAGTGAGAGTTGTCTTTGGTAAAAGGTCCTGGTTAGTGCCTACCGTATAAATCAGTACCATCTGTAAATAACACAGAGGTGTACATATGGTAGCAACTGGCAGCTCACTGCCTTTTTTAATATCAAGCAATGACTGTACTGCATTATCCCTGCACTGGCTCACGTCAGTACCTTGTACTATAATTCGCTCTTCTTGTCCACAATATCAACCTCACTGAAAGCCTCACTTCTCATTTCACTGCATGATTACTACATGAACTTTTTAAAATAATAATTTCCAGTTCTTTGGTTACCAAGTCACACAGTTCAGAATTCTTTAAATCTGAAGATGCTGTTCAGAGTAATCACAGTAATTGCAGAATGACTGTGGATACTCCTTAGTAAAAATGTTGGTAGAAAGATAACATCCAGCCAAAGGAAATTTTATTCCTTACAAATCCCATAAAAAAGAAAAGAAAAAAAAAATTATGATATATTTCTGATTTCTCAGTGATAATTCTTAGAAACTTAATGCTGCTGAGAAAGTAAAGGTTTCTTTAGAACTTAATATTTTAAGTTTATTTATTCATTCTTATGTTGAAAGAATAAGCATTGCAGTAGAATCAGTTTCATCTGTGAGCAAATACATGATATTTCACTGATAATTTTAATGTCAAGTAGATCTTATCTAGTAAAAGGAGCTGTAAAATTTCTTATCTCAGTGTTCAAAGGTGCCTGGACTGCTCTCTGTGTAACTTACAGATGAAAATACTGTGACGTTTACTTACAGAGAAACTGTTACCAGACACAATGTTATCTGTGAGATTCTTTTTTGACTGCGAAATGAAAATACCAAAAGTTACCAGAATCATTTATAGAGCATTTTTCTTTCAGTCCTTTTTGTCTTTTCTCACTTATTTCTCTTCAAGTGTTAATTCTTCTTTTCTGCCCCTGGTTCTGCCTATAACAAAACTAAAAGCAAGGTTGGAGGATTTAAGTTTTGCTGTTTATTTGGCAGTAGATTTTTTAGAAGGCTAGAACTAGACAGAATCATAGGAAAGTATTTTTCATTTTTTCTGTGGCACAATATATTATGAAAAGTTACCTAGCAAGGTAGATTTTGCATTTTAATAATTACGATTCAACTTTGTCTGCATAGATTTCTGGAGGATTTTGCACATTTCTCTTAGAGTGATGTTCACATCTAAATTTTCTTTCCCTTTGCTCCTTTCCCGTTATACACAGTTAATTCATATCAAGATGTTAATGCATTTCAGGCAATGTTTCATGGAAAATTACAAAGGAAACTAATCACCAGAAAAAACAAGCAAGGTACATGGTTTAAACACCGTGAACATGTAAATGTACACGTCATCAGAATTGATAATCAAAGACCATGCACAATCCAGGAACAATCGTATTCTTGAAGGCTCAGACACAAAATTGAAAATGGGTAAAATTTATGAATCATAAATGGATCGACTGTGTTGACCTGTTAAGAGAGCCACAACACTGGAATCTCAAAATGGTGGAACTCTCAAAAATGTATGTGAGGCTGTTACATATAGGCCCCTGAAATGCTTAGTCCAAAACACAGTATTCAGGTAACACCACTTTAAACATTAAGATCCTTTTCAAAAAAATGGTTATGTTTGATGAACACGGTTGCTTCTTTCATTTATAACTGAAGAGTTGAAACTTTTGGGAATGTTTGAGTCAGTTTGTCATTCTGAGGCCTGTACCCTTCCTACTGGAGAGATGCTCCAGTAGGAGTCAAGCTACTATGTCTGCATGTCTTCCAAAAATGGAACGTATGATCACCCAGATGTCCTAGGTACAGAATTAAACATTTTTACCTGAATTAATTACAGTTTGGTAAGTCATGTGCAGAAGGAATTGGAAGAATCTCCTCAGAAAAAGCAGAGGCCTAAACTGTAATGCCCATCTTCTCAGTTTGCCAGGTAACACTCTTCGGTCTAAAAATATGCAGTGCCAAAGCTTTTGCACTTAAGTTTACAGGAGTAATCATCCAGATCACTTCAAAATTACAGTAAAACTACCTGCAGACCAATCCCATACTAATAGCCTCCTCTGTTAATTGTGAAACTGTTTACAGCCTCATTATTACAAAATAATTTTAGGATTTTTTAGCTTTTAATGAAAACAAAATGGTTTCTTACAGAATAATTCTTGCAGAAATTCAATACCACCACTGTCCTGTCCCGTAATCTGTTTTCTGCCCTGAGGTGCCATTGTGTAATAGCAACAGCAATACATGTCAGAATATCAGTTTGTTCACACATCTGGAAGGCCAAGTGATCTTGCAGCTGCCTAATCCTGTGGACAGAATAAGAAAACCCAGCAGGTCCACCCCATACCCCATTTGTTCAACTGAACCTAGTAAATCAAGGTCAGACCTTCTCTCCCCAGCACAAAGAACAGTACTCTGTGGGGAAGTTGATGATTTGAGAACAAAATTAAATGTAATTTCACAGATTCCCAGGCATTGTGGATATCTGTAATAGGCTGTAATTCAACAGTTTTTAGTCCTCTGATGAAATAGAACATTAGGGAAAAATTAGAAATCTGAGGTTTTTATTTTTCCAGCCATTTTTGAACTAAAAGCAGGATAGAAGTGCGAAAATGGGATGTAAACATGGGGAATTTTTCAAAATCATGAGGCTGTAAAGCTTCTTGCATGTACCCAGCTCATGGTGCTAAATTTCACTTGAGATCTGTGGAAGGATAGGCAATGGCTTGTATTGTCCAGACTATATAAGGTGATACCCAAATTCCAAAACTTAATTGTTGAGATCCACTGCTTAATGCTGGCAAAAGTGTGAAACTCTCTTTTTGGGAAAATATCATAGATGCTCAAGGGCAGGCTGAACTTCTGCTTTAATTATAGATAGAGTCACTAGATGGAGCCAGAAATGCAAGAAAGCATTTTATAAACTGGACTATCTGGGACTCATCAAAATTTCCTACTGCATAAAATCTCAGTTCATTTTTCAAACACAGAATTTCAACAGCACGCATATATAAGTACAAGATCACTGTAGTGCTAAATTACTGGTGCAGTTTTAGTGTGATGAATTTTTTTGGTGCAAACTGCATGCAGTTGTAATATAATCATGGCTTTACATTTTCCAACCAGCAAAACTGAGTAGGAAATGAGACCCATTAACGTATTTTACAATCAATTTGCAACAAATTTTCCCTGTAAACTTACCTAAAACTGGGTTACAAGACCTTAGCTCTTAAAACATATGGTTCTTCTTATGCTCTTGCATATTTGTACGATTTGGTTTAGGTTTGGGAAAAAAAAAAATAATAATTCAACCAGCTTGTAGAAAAGTTGGAGAGACAATACAAATGCCAACACTTACAATCATACTGCCCTGAGAAGCGATCAGACTTGGAATGTTATACCAGCAGTGCTAATCCTGTAGCTGCTGTCCAGGAGCACAGGAAGCTGCCCCAGTGATTTCAGGCTAGCAGGTAACAGCAAATAACTAAGGAGGAGAGAACCAACACATACTCAAGCTTGGGATTTCCAAATTATTTTTGTTACACACCAAACCAGGCTAGAATGTCTGTTCTGCAGCAAGGTGCTGTTCAGGAGTGGCTTTTTTTTTTTTCTCCTGCTGAAGTACAGATTTGCTAATTCTGTTTATTTCTTGGGTACTTCTGATATGGAAGCAATGTACTGTAACATAATTCTAACTAAGCTGGTATGACTAAGCAATACTATTGGAAAATCAGATGAATAGCAGATTTCTGTTTTGTCAAAGCTGCATATTTTATGATTGATGCAGGTTTTAAGGAAGCCGTTCTGCAGCATCTCTTCAGATAAGACCAACAAACACAGAGTGGTTTGGCAGTCACCCAAAATGGAGCACACTCAAAGAAAAGACAGATGTATACTTGGAGTGTTGCTCCTTGCTGATATGCATGGCAGCTGCCTGTTTCACGCTTTACCCTTTGACTGCCAGCTATGATGTCAGATTGAGTTGCACCTGATTAAGCAATTGCTCTTCACTTCCTGTTTGACACTTCCACACCCAGGGGACAGCCTCTGAAAAACTCCACCTAAGAGATTTTTCATTTTAAAACTTAAGAAAAAAGACTGGAGAATTATGAAAATCACGTTTTTCTTTGCTGCATTGTCCTCGCTGGATTTCTTCACTTTTTTTCACGCTTATCTGCAATATCCCTTGCCTGACATAGAAAATGCAAAGTTCATTGAAGATTGTGTGAGAGCTCACAACACATTTCGATCCAAAGTGAATCCACCAGCCAGCAATATGTTTCGCATGGTAAGGTGATGTTGTGATCTTTTTGAAATTATTATAGATTGTGCTGCTGATTTAGCCCATCTTATTCTTCCTTTGTACCATGCTATTCTTTCCATTTCAGTTAATAATTTCTGTAACATATGTTGGTTCTTTGTATGAAATAGAAAATACATTCATTTTCACAGTATTGTTCAATTTTAATAATTTGAAGGGAATTTCTTTTCTAGCACTCTCAACTTCAGCCAGAGGAAAGGGCGGTATTGCAAAAAATAGTGTTCAGTTCTCAGTAAGTCATCTACTTCTAAGAAAGATAGTAATCTGGTTTATATCAGGTCAGGTTTCATACATGGAAGCTGTTTGGCTTTTAAAAAATTTCTGAGTAGGCAGTCTGCAACAGGATTTGTTGAAAATCTACCATCCCCTGTTGTTTCTTCTAATCTAGAATATGTGTTGAATAAAGGGATTTTCCAGGACATCCATTTAGATATCTGATATTCATTCGCTGTAAGAGGGTCTGAAGAGTAGGGAGAGTGATATCTAGGCAGAAAAGCAGAGCTTGCTACAAATACAGTGGATATCAGAACAGGTTATGGGTAGGTCACATGTTGTTCAGTGGAATGCATAGGGAAAAATGCTAGGTGAGGGAGGTAACCCCAGTCAGTGCATGTCACATCTCTGAGCCCTCCAGA
This sequence comes from Hirundo rustica, assembly GCF_015227805.2. NCBI lineage: Eukaryota > Metazoa > Chordata > Aves > Passeriformes > Hirundinidae > Hirundo > Hirundo rustica. The sequence continues at coordinate 38,139,547 of NC_053453.1, forward strand.
AGTGCTGCATAGCTGGAAAATAAGTTAAATGCATAACTACATGCAGAGTATGAATCAGTTCTACAAATGGAAACTCACAGTAAAGGGATGAGAATACCAGTGACTTTAATTTCTTGCCATGTTAAAAATGATATTTACTTTAAAAAGCCAACATACGTGCTCAGACCAAAGACCCAGCAATTCTGGAATAACAGCAGGACAAATATATTTAAACTTCTTGAATCAAAGGTGCACTTACAAGGTGTCTAATCATGGTACTTACAAGTTCTTAATAGAATTTTTTTTCTTTCAACTTTGAGGTCATAAAAGTTTTTATCATATCTAGCATCTCATAGGAAAGGGCTGCACAGCCTAACCACAGGTTGTGCAAAGGTATTTCCTTGTGTTTGATTTGGGCCTGTTAATGCCTAGCTTCATTTAACAGTGTCTGGTCTTCATATTGGAAGATGCAAGTTAATGCTGCTTATTTACCTATTTCACACAAGATGTCCAGATGTCTCTGGACTGAAGCTGCAGAGAACTCTCTGTTGCTATATGAAAGCCCTCCAAACTTGAAGATGATCATCCTACTCCAGGTTCTCTGGCCTTTCTAGTTCTAGTGTACCTTTCTTGAGGTAGGGTGCTGTGCTGCACACAGCATTTAACTGGACTTCTGAAGAAGTGTGATTATATATGTGGTTTTATTCTCCATTCCTTTGCAAAAAGTCTCTAATACTTTGTTTTATAGTCTACTACTTTCATGTGGTAATAGCCATCTCCAAACCTGTTATTGGGAACGCAAACTCAATTTTTTCTCACATCCCTTAACTTGAATTTCCCTGTACTGAACTTTACCTGTCAGTGTAAAATCTGCAAGTCTGACAGATTGGTTTGTTAAATTTTCACTTGTGCCTCTTTGGATGGGAGTGTTTCCTATCTGGCCTGGTAATAATTGCCAAGAGCAAATCCCTGGAGAGCCAATATCTCCTAGGAACAAAGTCCCCCAAGCCCCTCTAGAGCTGGAAGTTTCACACAGTTACCCCCCCCCAGGTGAAGCAGCTTAAAGACTGCACTCCAGCTCTAAATATATTATCAAGTCAGATACTACAGGACAGTGGATAGATCCTGCATATCCTGCAGTAGCTAAGGAAGAAAGAAAACAAAAATTTGTTATGGGAGTAGGGATGTCAAGTGAGAGAAAGAAACTGAAGGCAGGGATAGGAAGCAGAAAAGGGGAAAAAACCTCTTAAAAAGTTTCTGTTTAAAAATGTCTCAATTCAGCTAAGTCACTGCAGTGCAGGTTATAATAAATTTTCTTTCTTTTCTACAGTCCTGGGATGCTGCTTTAGCTAAGACTGCCAAAGCATGGGCAAAGAAATGCAAGTTTAACCACAATACCTACCTTGAAATACCAGGAAAAATGCACCCCACCTTCCCACTTGTTGGAGAAAACATCTGGACTGGCACAGCCCGCATCTTCTCTGTGGATGCAGCTCTCAGGTCCTGGTTTAATGAAGCCAGCAGCTATGATTGCAGCACCAATACATGTAATGACAAGTGTGGTCACTACACTCAGGTGAGTCCTACATGCCTAGTGCTTTATAGTCTAACATATCAATAGTCCAATATATATAGTCTAATTTCACTAAAGATCGGAGTACAGGCTTGGAACAGATTGCTTTGGAACAGGAATTACAGCAGGGCTTTGCACCCCCCAGTTTATTGCTGCATGAGACTGGAAATAAATATTATGAGCGCCAGGGATGTCAACTTCTACTTCCAGTAAAGGTGGAAAGGAATTATCCCCTGACAATTTCACATTTACAGGGAAGGCAGATAATAAGTGCAAAAATGGCTATCAATCCATCATTTGTCCCAGCTGCCCTTTGGGTTAAGTTGCTCCTGTGTCAGCTTATTTAAGTTTCCCTGAGATACTTCCCTTCTCCTTCTTCCCTTAATGATGTTGCTTTGGCAGTATTTGAACAGTGCATTACATATTTCCCTTTGTCCTGCAGGTCGTCTGGGCAGAGAGTTACAAAGTCGGCTGTGCAGTTCACTTCTGCAATACAGTTGAAAATTTTCCAGGACTGTTCAAAGCAGCACATTTTGTTTGTAATTATGGGCCAGTGTAAGTTAATTGTGGCATTTGGGTGGGGGTTTTTGTTGTTTTTTAAATACCCCAGCTGATCTGGTATGAGATGCTAACAACGATGGGTGCAGTTGTAACATATTTCAGGATAAGCTATATCCTCACATCACTTGTCCAAGGGAAACTTCCCTTGGCAATTGGGAACAGAAACTACTGGAAATAGCTGGGACTGCAAAAAGTCCCATTCTAAAAAAAAGCAGGAGAGCAGATCATAGCTGAGACCACTCACGATAATGCAGATGGTGCAAGGCAATCAGTTTTGACTTCAGTCTCTTCAGGAAGAGTGGGAAAGGTGCAATCTTCCCACTTCAGAAAAATTACATCTTTCTCTGGCACTACACAAATTTCAGACAAGACATTGTAATTTAAGAAAGAAAAGGAAGACAGTCCTCTGGTTTATCTGGTACCTTGCAGTATATCTACCTTGTTTTTTATAATCCAGGTGGGTAGTGAGGGACTAGAGGCAAATTCTTGTATGCTTACAATAATACAGTATTGCCTGAGAAGTCACATTAATTTCCAGGGACAGGAATCACCTGCTCTCCATGCCAGTGTGACCTTTAATTTGATCTAAAAGGATTTCAAATAATTGCAAGTACAAGTTTTTTGATTAGGGTATTCCCTCCCCTTCATAGCTTTTCAATGACAGCTACCAAAATACTGTTCCTGTTTTGTAGGGGGAATTACCCAAGAAAACCATATAAAGAAGGGCAGCCATGCAGTAGATGCAGTAATGAGAAGTGTGTAGACAAGCTCTGTGGTAAGATCAAAGTGATCAAGTAAGAAAATTGCATAGCAATAAAAGTGGCATAATTAGCGGTAGAAAGACAACGAGTCAATTTGGACTAGTTGCACTGTGCATAGTGGGTCTGTAGCACACCACACAGCAACAGTACCAAACTCGGGGAGGAAGAGTGTAAGAAGGAAATAATTGAAATACTTTGTTGTTGAAGGCTCTCAGAAGTAGAAGCCAGAGTTTCTGATGCAAGGAAGTATCAGTTAGACTATTTTCTCCCTTTTATCTGATCAGGAAGTCAAATCCAAAATTTTAGCCCCAACAAATATTCACTGTCTAGTTCTTCTCTCCCAACAGAAATAGGAAATTTATCTTCTGCTTTTTTTTTGCTTGTTTAGCATGTCATAACACATTTTCTAGCCAACTGTATTTCTGAACTAATAATAAGACTGTACCAAAAAGCACAGTTATTTCTAACTTCCACAATTTTCTGAAAAACAGCAGCGAGAGCTTGTTTGTAAATCTTTTGCCTGCTATGCTCAGTGTTATCAGAGTGCTGGTGGAAAATAATTAAATGAACAGTTGTAGCAGAGCTCGGAATGCTCAGGGGATGAGGGGAGTTTAATCCAATCTTGAGGAGTAATTAATAAAAAATACACCTTTGGAGCAAGCCTGTGGCAGCTGTGGGATGTCTGGCTGGGAGCCCGTGTGAGGCTGAGCCAGCAGAGCCCACTCTCAAGCCCTGCAAAGATGCAACAATGAAAGAAGTGTGGTTGGAGTGAAAACCTCTCTGGGGTGGAGGTGTTCCCTGCAACCGTGCTGCCTGGGCCTGGGAGAGCAGTGGGGGATGGCGAGGGTCTCAGCCTGCTCCCTCCTCCTTGCCTCCCTTCTTATGAGCCACAGTGACTCTGTGCTGGGTCTGTCTCTTCAGTGTCAGGGTGTGGGCACAGCAGGGAAACATACAAGCTGTAACCTGTCACTCTGACTCTGCTCCAGATAGCAGTGGACCTTTATGTCAATTCACTTAGTCCCAAATTGGGCAATGTTTTAAATAAACAGAGATTAAAGGAGATGCAGCAATTACTTAAATCACATATGAATTTTTTACAGAGGTTTAATGGGGATGGTCTTTACTAGCCAGGCTCTAGACAGCTTCAGCTGTAAAAATTATTGAGCATTTGGTACTTTTCTTTTCTTCTGTAATATCCTTGCTGGCTCATCTTAAAGTCTCAGACTGACAGGAGAACTAGAAACGTCTCAAAGACTAGGGGGAGGGACAGGAGGAGCAGAGTATTTAAAAGGTAGGTGCTAGATCCTACCATCTGCTTTTACCTTTTTCTCCTGTAGGGCGAATGAGGAATTTCAATAGGATGCACACAGGCAATCCTGCAAATGCATCAAAACTTTTAGTAAAGGTGTATTTCTGTGATAAATTAGTAGTTATATTTGTCTGTTTGTAACTATAGAAATTTGGTACGTGTAACAATTTTAAATAAATTCTATGTTTTGTTGTTATTTTTTTATTGCCTCATCTCCGTGACGCAAAGTCATCCTGATACAGCTGGGTTTTTCTGCTTTTCTTTCAATCCAATAAAAAATATGAACTCCACAGCAGTTGGAAGCCTGCTCTTGCTGGCCTCTTTCCCCCTTGCAGGATGTTTTAGGCATTAACTGGCATCATCAGTTCAATCAGCCAGGCACCAGCAAAGGCTTACCTCTTTACATTAAGAACCACCATTGAATGGTACTCACATTACTTTCCTCTTCTGATCTCTTTGCAGAAAATACAAAACGTGAGAAGCTGATAAGTACGTATCAAATTGTTCTTAATGGCTTTCCTGTAAGTATGGCTAAAACTAGGTCTTAACACCTGTTTCTTCACTGACTTTTAGGTTATGCCAACTGGTATCCAGACTGGGATACAGAGCCCCAGCCACCGCGGCCCCGTCCCCCCAGGCCTCCTGTGCCATCATACGTCCCACCTGCTGAGCATCTGCGACCCTTTTGTGACCAATACTGTCTTAGTGTTTTAATTTTAAGGCCACTGTTTCTTGTATTGAGTGCTGGTGCTGTATTTCTGGTACAACAGCATTTTCCATACACTTTTTTTTAATCAGTAATGGTCAATTAAGACACTGATTGTGACCCTACTTCTGTATTAATCTCACACAAGTGGCACACATTTAAAACAAAACAAAACAAACAAACAAACAAACAAAATTTGGTCATCTCTCATTATCCCTGCAATGTTTATCTAACCAGTGTTTATCTATAGAGAATGCTGCTTCTTCACTCAAGGCAAGATATAAGTGGCTGTGCATAGAGGTAGTATAATTTATTGGCAGTACTGCAACATACTCCTATGTCTGTATGAGCCTCTTAGCTCTAGCCGTAGTTTGCTAGAGGGACCACAGAGACTAGATATTACTCCATGTGCTAACAATCCTGGAAGCCTGGGGCATCACAAAGATGTCTGAAGTGGCACACTGTATCCAAAAGAAGCAATAATTCATCTTCATTAACCTTCAGTTATCCCAGACACAATTTTCCCCAGATAACAGAAATTTAGCTGTATATATTACTTTTTATGAACAGGAGTAAAGCTTCCCTTTGCTATATTTAGTCTATGTGTGTCAGTGTCCGTTACTCTATTGTCAGTTGTACTATTCAGTTCTTCTCTCAGAGTTAATCCTTGGTCTCCCTAAGTAAAAGAATACTAGGGAAAGCTGACAGAGTAAGGATTAAGGTGGGGTGTCAATGAGGGAAGGTTAATTTTAGGATGTGAGATGGTGAAAATATCTAAAATTCAGATGGCTGTTGGAGGTTAAGTTTTCCTGTGGAATTTTTCCCCCCATAAATTGCTAGGAGACTAAATACTGATAGTTAAAGGGTGCTTAACCCGGACAAAAGGTGTGGATCACTTAGTTTAGGGGGAGGAAAAAGGCTCCCAGGAACTGAGGGTGGGGGTTCTTTTTTCTGCTCTCGTTTTTTTCCAGGGAGGACGGTCGAGTGACTGGTAGCTGCATGGATTCTACGGTTAATGGAGGGGTTCGGTCCTGAGAATTCTATGATCTGTTGGAGCACCCAGGAATTCGGAGTTTTTTCGCCGCCCTGCTGGATTTTGGGTCAGCCCAGGTCCAGCCGCCGTGGCTTCTCCAGCACTGCTCACTTCATCTGCCAGGGCACCCCCCTGTCTGCCGGGACAACCCACCGTTTCCAGCCATCAGTCCTGAGTTTCCACTGTTTTGGCTTGGTGCTCTTGGGGTCCCAAGAGATCAGACTGCCTGGGACTTGTGAGACAAAGCCCCTCGGGGTTCTTGGTTCTGTTTATTATTATTATAATTGCTGTTGTTGTTTGTCTGTCCTGTTATATTTACTAGTAAAGGACTGTTATTCCTTTCCCCATAGCTCTGACTGAAAAGTTGTTTTTTTTTTTTTAATCTTCCAAATTATAACACGGAGGGAAGGATTGGAATTCCCCATTCCTAGAGAGGCCTGCCTCTCCCTAGCAGATACCTGTCTTTTCAAACCAAGACAATGGCAGCCATCGTGAGCTTTCAGATAGCAGGAAATAGAGACGGAAGATGAAATAGGCCAGGACAGATTCTGGTTTAGAAATGGAATATCTCAGCTTCATTTAAAAAGTCCAAACCTCTGATGGATTCAGTGTGTTTAAAGAGACATTTAGCCCTCAACCTGACCCCTATTGTTCCAATATATGTTTGTAAGTGAGAGGAATTATTCAAGCCAGGAGATACCAACTGATATTAGCAATGCATAACTGTACTATCAATATTCAAAGCTGTTTTTTCCTCCTCTGTTTTTGTTCTAATGTTTTAAGAACACAGTGACTCAAATTCTGAGCCACATTGCAGCATGTCATCCCACTGAACAAAAATGGGCCCCAGCTGAGGTTCTTGTTCATAGATCCCTTGGGGTGGATTAGAGTGAAATTACACTGAATGACCAGTAAGTAAATAAATAAATAAGTTTAATTTTATATCAATTTGATTGTAGTTTAAAGGAACATATTAGGAAAAGAAAGAGAAAAAGCAACAGCCCTAACAGCATCTAGTTTCCTCAAAAAAAGAAAATTTATCCAATTTTTTTCCTGCAATACATACTTACTATACATTACTATGAACAGGATTACAGGGGACAAACAAATAGTAACAAAGAAGTCTAAAGTACAGGAGAGATGCTTGCCCACCACAATTAAAGAAAGAAGAAAAAAAAGAAAGAGACAAGGCTGCTACAGCTCTAATGCGAACTTGTAGCTTAATTTCCTTATTGTCATTGCAGTGTTCTTGAAATATGACTCGTTTCCTGTGACTAACTTTGTATTCAATTACCATGGCTAAGGTAACTCCAGCCCACAAAATCTTCCAAGCAAAATGCTGCTGGTAGAGCTAAAACTGCTTTGTACAGCTGAAACGCTCTGCTTTGAAAGCTGGAAGACCAGATGTTGAAAAGCATGACTGTAAGGAAAGGGCTAATGACATTTGCAGTGTTATGTCTTAAGCAAGTGCTCAGCGGCGGAACTGGCTGAAGAAAGCTTCCCTGGTGCCTGTGCACAAACCGCAGAAATGAAGAGTCTTTCAGCGCTGGCCCTGCGGGGGCAGGAACCGACACTGATACTCTGCCCGGCGGCGTTCCACTGCGGTGGAACAGGGACAGTACAGGGAGCGAGTAACAGCACCAGGGCAGGCAGCGGGGTCTCCACCAGGAGATTTTGGATTTTGGGGCGCTGCCCCGCCCGGCCCCTCAGCAGCAGCGGCCCGCCCCCCGCCAGCCCCGGGCCGCGCCCGCCCTCGCACCGCCCGGCGGGGCGGGCCAGGCCACGCCCAGCTGCCCTCAGGCTGATGAGGGGCTCTACAAAGGAACCGGGGAACGGAGGGAGCCCGGCGGGTTTCAGCACCACAGCTCCGGACCGTGGGTGTTCCCCGGCATGCCCCTAGAGCCGCTGTGGTGACTCTGCTTGCAGCATCTCTCTTCTTCTCCCTTTCCCGATGGCACGCAGATTTTCTACTTGTGTGCTGGCTTTACTACTCTTTTGTTATTCCTCTGATTCTTATAAACCGTCAACCTTGCCTGATCCTCGAGATCCAAAGTTTATTGAAGAATGTGTGCAAACCCATAACTTGCTTCGGTCGAAAGTGGATCCACCAGCCAGCAACATGCTTTACATGGTAAGGGAATCTTCATGACTTATATACAAATTTGTAGCATTGTGATGCTGTTTATGATTTTCAAAAATTGCTTTTGTGATCGAAAGCAAAAAATCAGAAAACAACCCTACAAAAACCTGGGGTATAAGACTGACCGGTTTTTAAAGCAGAGAAGAAGGCTCTAATTATCAGGGGGGCTTTTTGCAATTGGATATGTGTGCAGTTTTGCTCCGGCTGAAATCCCTCATTCGAAGCCCAAGAGCCCAGCCCTCACCCGAGCGCTGTTGTGTCGTGAGGGAAGCCTTCTCGTTGTGAGGCACCGCAGGCAGCTCGCCACCCGGAGGTGTGGGGTTTTGTGGGCATCTAAGCACAACTTTCATGCTCGAGTCGGCGAGGGCAGATCCTGTTGCCAAACAGCGCTGGAAGGCTTTCTCTGAGCATTCTCCGAGCATTCTCAGCAAGGCTCTCACGGACTGAGCCAGCAGAGCGGCAGTTCTGAGGGGCTGGGCCTGCAGGGAAAGCCGAAAAAGCACCAAGTGCAGCAGGATCGAGTGCTGGAGACAATCGTGTCCCCCACTGCTCTGCCCCCTACCTGCTCCCGGGGCACCTCAGGAGCAACATCTGCAGCTACCACGCAAAACACAGCCTGTCTTTCAATGGACCACAAGCATTGTCCTAATTCTGAGCTCTTTCTTTTTGCCTTGCTTTCTTACTATCTTGCATGGTCACCACCAGAAGAGGACACAGCCGCAGCTGTAATTAGCAACACCCAACTAAGTTAGGAAAAAAAAAAAAAACAACAAACAACTTAATTTGCTATTTCTGGTTGTCAGACACTAAAAGATAAGTGCCCCATTTGGGAGAGGTAACTGCACAGTAATCAAACTTGAATTGCAGAGACGACAGGAAACTTATTTAGTTTCTCTTCTGAATGAATCTTTTACATCAGCTCTCCTCAACTGTGCATCGTGACCTTCAGAACATATTGCTTTGGACTCTATTTTCTGCATTTCTTTACTGGCTCTAAACAAAAAAAATATTATTAGGATGTGCTAAAAGTACAATATTAATATTTTTAAATTGTGCTTAATTTCTTCTTTTGAAAAAGTAAAGAACTGAAATCTGGGAGAAAAAAAAAAATAATAATAAAAAAGTAAATATAAGAAAGAGACAAATAAATTGCATCTAAACCAGAAACTGAATCATGGTAAGTTTCTTTCAAAACACTGCAAAACCCCTAGTCTTAAATATGACCTCTCCCAGGAACTATTTAATGTGGAGATAGCAGTGATGATAAAATCTGTTCCAAAAGTAAAAGCATTGAAATTGGAAACAGTATTTTGAGTAACCTTTGGCACTTCAAAAAGGCAGAAAAGAAGATCATGCTTTTGTTTTGCAGGGAACTTCTTTTTTTGCTGGAGGTAACTGTCCACCTAGATACGTAAAAAAATAAGATTGAATTCAGGGCGTTCCCATATTTTGGAAAAGTAGCTTTTAAAAGAAAAATGAAAAATTGAAACACCTTGAATTGCATGTAACAAAGTTCAGCTATTGATATTTGTAAAACATGTATTATAAAATTAAAACATTGATCTAAATTTTTTTACCTGACAAATGTGAACCCTTTCTCAGCTACCCAAAGCACTGCTTACTTCTGCTCTAAGACTCCTCCAAAACAGCAGTCTAACCAGTTTCATCAGGGCTTCACAACAGTCTCCTTTGAATTGCTGCTGTCTTCCATCACTTTTCCACATATTATACATTAAATTTTTCCTCCTTAAGTCAGCAAGCAACTTGTTATGAAATGAAAACTGAGAAGCAGTTAATGATGGGGAAAAAATGTAAGTATTGTTTTCTTAAACAGCAGTGATATCTATATGCAAATCTTCCTGTCCTGTGCATTTTCTTACCATGGCATTTAGTCCAATCTTGATGTTAAAGTGCAGTATTATAAGCAAATAAGGAGTGTAACTGCAGTTAAACTAAAGATCATTGTGAACATTGCTGTACATCGCTTTTCACTGTCAGCCAGTTTAAGCATTCACACAAAATGGAAAGTGTATTTATATTTACTGTGCAACTTTAAACTTAGTATTATGCATACCTTTATCAAACTTAAAACCTATTACTACTCTAGGATGAAGGAGAGGAGGTTCATGGAAAAAGCAGAATGTGGAAAAAAAGAGTCCATGGGGTACTAAGGTGTATCCCCCACTATCGTATATCTTTCATCATGATCATCTCAGAGCCTTGACAAGATGTAAAATGAAGCTTCTGTCTTAACTGACAGTTATCCTCCAGGACTGGAGGATAAGTTCTGTACAATGCCAGATTGTATCCATTGTCCTTAAAAGTATCTAAGGAAATACCAACCGCTCACTTGAAATAAGACTTCCTGCCCCAAATTTAATACTTGATATACTGAGTTCCTATCGAAATTATTTATGTCCTAGTTTTGTGGGTGTGTCTGGTTTGCATGGACAGGTTTTGGGAGCAGAGGAGACATACAGGGGTGGCTTCCATGAGAAGCTGCCAGAAGCTTCCCGCATGTCCCACAGAGCCATTTCCCTGCTGCTGGCCAAGGCCAAGTCCATCAGCCACAGTGGTAATGCCTCTAGGATAATACGTTCAAGAAGGGGAAAGGTTGTGCACAAGCAATTGCAGCCAGAGAGGAGTAAGAACCTGTGAAAGGAACAGCCCTGCAGACACCACGGGCAGGGCAGAAGGAGAGACAGGAGGTGCTCCAGGCACTGGAGCAGAGATTTCCCTGCAGCCCGTGGTGCAGCCCGTGGTGAGGCAGGATGGGACTCCCCAGTCTGTGGATGTCCATGGAGGAACAGAGATCCAACTGCAGCCTGTGGAGGACCCCACACTGGAGCCTGAAGGGGGCTGTGACCCTGTGGGAAACTTGTGCTGGAGCAGGGTCCTGGCAGGACCTGTGGCCCATGGAGAGAGGAGCCCACCCTGAGCAGGTTTACTGGCAGAACAGTTTGCTGGAGCAGTGTGTTCCTGAAGGACTGCACCCTGAGGGAGGGACCACGCTGGAGCAGTTTGTGAAGAACTATACCCCATGAGAAGGAAGAGAAGTGTGTGAAGGACTGTCTTCTGTTGGAGGGACATGGAGCAGAGGATGAGTGTGAGTCCTCCTCCCCCTGAGGAGGGAGCAGGAGAGGCAGTGTTGGATGAACAGAGCATAACTCCCAATTCGTGTCCCCATGTGCTGCTGGGGGGGCGGGGGAGGAGGGAGTGGAAAATCAAGACTGGAGTTACGTCCTGAAAGAAGGCAGAGGTGGGAGGAAGGTTTTATTAGTTGTAATAAGTACAATTAATTTTCCCAAGCTAAATCTGTTTTGCCCATGACAATAACTGATGAATGATCTCTCCCTGTCTTATCTCAATCCAGGAGCCTTTGGTGGTATTTTCTCTCTCCTGCCCAGCTGAGGAGGGCAGTGATAAGAGTGGCTTTGGTGGGCACCTGGCCAGTGCCCACCCCACCACAGTGAGAAAATACACCCTCCACAAACATTAAGCAAAGGAAGAAATGGAAGACATAAGTTAAAAAAATATTTTCAAATCTCTGTAGATGCATTTTGGTGTGATCTTGTGATTTTTAATTACTAACTGGTATTGTAAACAATATACCTTGTTCCAGACTTAGCTATGGTACCAAAAAAGCTTACTTAGGTAAAACATAGACAAAATCTAACAAACTACCTGCAAAAATCTACAAAAAGGTAGATTGTAAACTACACCTTTTCCTTCACCATTTCTGATGCATTCAAAACAATTTCCTTGGAGTTTTCATCATTTGCAGAAGCAAGTAAGCTACTTTAATTAATTCAGAAGAGGACAAATAAAAAGTTCCTTTTTTTTAAATACTTCAGTACAAAATAGTTCAGTGCTGGACAACTTAATTTATGCAACACGAAGTATAATTAGAACTACAAGCATACACTTGTGGTACTGTATCTACCAGGAGGTACAATGCTGTAATCGCTCAATCAAGGTGTGAGCACAAGAAAACCCAGCAAGAGCAGACACTACCTCCAGTGCAAACAAAAGACATTTACATAACTCAATTGCTTAAATAACCACTTCCTCTAAAATGGAATAGCAAGTGAATGAGTCATTCCACAAATATGAATTCAGCACTAATGTTTCAAGCCACCAAATACAATGATGCTCACCAAAGGGTTGAGTTTAAACTGTCCCCAAAATCACAGTGTGCTTGTGAACTGACCTGCAAGCCACGGCCTTAAGCAAATACAAGGCTACACAAGATTTTTTGCATTATTGATATGGTAAGCATAACCATCATTTGCCAGATTCCATGTAAATTCAGTTTCATTTACATTAATGTTCTATCATGGCCAGCACAGCCTTGAAATGCTCATTGTGCCACAAACACTGTATTTGCCTGATATACAGCTCTTGGTGTCCAACAAGCCAGTCAGCCAAGATCATACACCACCCCAAAAATTTCCTCAAGCTTAATCAGCAATTTAAGTTCAAATCAGAAACAAACCTGCAAGCCAAACTCCATGTAGCTCTTTTACTTTTTACAGAAGTAAAAAATGAATGAACCCAAAGCATCTACACTATTGAGACCCAGCTTTTCCTGAGAGCTGCTCTAAATTACTGCACAAAGTGATTTTTAATTGTCTTTATTTTGCAGAGTTGGGATCCAGATTTGGCAAAGACCGCCAAAGCTTGGGCACAGAAATGCGTATTTAAACATAATATCTACCTCAAAGAGAAAGGGAAAACTCACCCCAGATTTAAATATGTTGGAGAAAACATCTGGACGGGCTCAATTTCTGTCTTTACCGTGAAAGCAGCCTTAGCCTCTTGGTACCACGAGGTTGAATACTACACTTACAACACCAATGGGTGCAGTAAAGTATGTGGCCACTATACGCAGGTAGGCATTGCATTTCTCTGTCTAAACCATGAACCAGCTTTGCCATTTTAATACAAAACCTCTACATTTCTGTTGAAGATTCAGTGAACTTTTCCAGGTTCTTTAGTCTTGCTATATGTCTGTGTGCACAAGATGTTCTTATGTTCCCATTTATGGGAGGCAAAGAGTCACTGTATTATTACTTTAAATGTGGCAGTTTGGGGGTCTTTTTGGATGAAAATAGTGCAGCCATCAAGCAGTCAGATTAGCCAAGCAGTGGCCAAAAACCAGGCAATGGCAGTGGCTGTGAGCTATAGTGTGTGAGTGGAATGAGGTCCCAGCTCTGTCAGGCAGACTTCAAATGCCAAGGGCTGGAGAAGTACCATCATGAAAAGAGATGTCTGCAGTTGTGCAAACATCATGTGTGCACTTTGTCCAAGTGCTATTCCCAAAGTCAGGAAAAAGACTGCCACTGCTATAAAACCCTGCTGTCATTACCCACAGCTATAGGAAAGCAGGACAGCTTGCAACAGCAGTTCTAGGGTTAAATTGTGACCTGAGGCTATTTAATATTTTTTGCAGAGATACACATGTGCATTTAGGACTTGAGTAGATGAGGTGAAGCTGGTGGGCTTTCTGAACTTGTGTGCAGAGAAGATACTTGGATGCCGGAGCTGTGAGAGGTGACTGTGCTGCTCTTTGAGCTTGCTCTCAAGGACATTGCAAGAGTCAGCACCTGGAAACTGCACAGAAGCACACATTACCTAGCACTAAAGTACAGTGCTGTTGACCATGGTGTTTGTAGAGGAGTGGCCCATGCAGTTTCATGGGGGTAGTATAAAAAAATAAGATTATTCTCACTTGGAGTTAGCAGTGATAGTGACTGTAGCTAGAAAATATGTATCTGACAGCCTCAGGAGGTATCTTTGGGTCTTTACTGTTGGGGAACTCCTCATTTCTCTTCTTCCCAACTGTGGAGGAGAAAATTTACCCAGGGCACAATTACTGTAGTTACTACAAATCACTGCTCAGTTAGTGGCCTCCTGGGATAGGGAAGGTGCTTTTATTCAGTCCTTCAAAGTCCTGAGGAATTAAGTTACCTACGGCTGGTGCCAGGAGCAACCTCTGCTCTGCCACTGCACTGAGAAGACCTTCAGGAGCCTGAGGGCTGCCCCGTTTTCCCAGAGCTGGTACCAAACAGGCATAAACCGAAAGGGCTAGGCCTCTCCTTTAAGTCAGTGGAAAGACAAATGTATTTATGTTCTAAGTTGCCAGAGTCCTTCCATATTGCTCATGTAGTCAGTCATCTCTGCTGTTTTATCACCCTCAAGTACTGCTGTGCCCTTGTCTCCCTTCTGCTGCTCTCATGGGACTTACTTTTTCAGAACTGCATCATCTGGCTGCACTCTGATAGGATGCTGGCTCCAACAGGAAAGCTTCTGGTAGAGAGAGGGTCAGTACATGAAGTAATGGCTTTGTCCCTAGATTATCTTAGTCACAGCCATGATACTAAAAGTCAGGACTGCAGCCCAGACACAACCCTCCTCCCAAAGCACCAGTGCCTTCTGCCACTTCCCCATGGGATTTAGTAAAGGGGCAGCCAGCCCTCATAAGAGCTGTAGTAGATCATGCAGCCTTTTCTGCACAGGTATGAACTCTTTGTCCTGCAGCAGGAAAGACAGAAAGCTAATGGATTAGGTCAAAACAACGGAGATGAACTTTGCCTTTCTCCTTTGCAAGAAAAGAAAACAACATGTTGCAGCTAGTTCAGTCTTCTTTCTGCATAGTTTTAACAAATACATGGTGAAGTGGGTAAAGTAATCAGTCTTTTTTCAGAACAAACTATGATTTTGACATCCATTACTACTGCTTTTCCTTGTGAAGCCTGCCAAAGGAGTCCTCCTCATCCCATTGTACGTGATAAAACAGGAGAGGAGGTCTTCTCCTAACTCTTCAGGTGCTGATGGAAGCCTTTGTTACCAGTGTATCCATCTGTCTTTGCAGGTAGTTTGGGCTACAAGCTACAAGGTTGGTTGTGCAGTCCACTTCTGTCCCAAGGTGACATACACTTCCATACTCAACGCAGCACACTTCGTCTGCAACTATGGGCCACCGTAAGGTTTTTTGTTACGAATATTTCATGGGTCCTACCCCTTCCCTTCTACAACATGCAAATTTATTAGATCAGTTAATTTAGTCCTGCTTTTTGTGGGAGGAAATAGTCTCCAAAATAGAAAAAGAGCACTTTTGTTCAACCAGCTTTTTTTAATTATTATTACTTATTTGCTAGATGAGTGCTATATATTGGAGACAAAAAGCAGTGGGACTGGAAGAAAGGATTAAATATAAGAAGTTGACATGAAAATACTGAAGTGATCATCTGAAAGTTAATCCCTTGCTCCTGATTGCCAAGATGGCCCCAGACAGTTGCCAAGGTGCAAACCCTAAGTCTGAAGATATTCCCACATGTGCCTGAAGAATTAAGCCCCTAAGTCAATGGCTTGGATAAACATTGAAATGTGCAGTGCTGGCAGCCTGCAGTCTTAGCCGCTGAGGCCTGCTTATGAGGCTGGGGCTGCTCAAGACAAATTTGATCCAGAGGTCCTTTATATGCATAGTCAGTAGGATATCTAGCTAGGGTGGATGTATTATTCTCTTCTCCAGATAATTAATACCACCACAGTATAAATGCAGTTTTAAAAGCCTTCCATGCATACCATGTTGGGCCAAGGCCAGGCCGCTCTTGAACTCAAGCAAATTTGGCATTCTTTTTGCCCATGCCTCATCTTTGGATGAATATGTACCCCTGACTAGACACCTTGAAATGACACAGCTGCTGCACTCCCCAGAAGCCCCACAGCAAATGTGCAGAGGGCCAAAATTGCACTGGATTTCTTGCCCTGTGTTGTCATGGGGAAGAGGAGTGGTGCCTTCACCAGCACCCAGCAAAGCAGGCAGGGGTCTCCCTGGAGAGGCAAGAGGCTCTAGAGGGGGCTTTAAAGCTGAGCCCTTCCCTGCTGGGTGAGGGCACCACAAATGGTTAGTTGCATGCTAACAAGTGGAGTTATCTCACATCCAGTTGTTGATTTTGAGAAGCAGCAGCTGCATTGCTTTGTTTCAGCTCTACCAAGACCCCCGGCAGGATGCATACATAGTTTCCTCAAGTGAATGAACTCTTCAGCTTAGACAAAGCAATGAAAGCCTCACCTTGCTGAAAATAATGAGCTTTTACCATGAAGTTTCATCTCACTGCTAAGATTTCATGCTTACAAAATCCCTCTCTGTGCTCATGGGCAGTTTGAGGCATGCTCTAAGTGTTGCTTTGGCCAGGCTTTGAGCAAAGCACTCAGCTGTGTTTGGTGCAGTATCTGCCTGGACAGAGGTTCCACTCATACCAGAGGGAGGCAGAGGGAGGGAGCAGGAGAGAGACCTACGTCACTCCTAAAATATTAACCAACAAATGGGTGAAATCACCACCTATGAGAGATTCTCCAACACCAGAGCACTCCTCTTCAAGGCTGAATACACACATACATACGCAGTAACTGAACCTGCTCTTGTTTCCATAGCCAAAGTGAACTTTGAGAGTCCAGAGTCTCACTGCACACAAATTACCCAACTCTTGAGACTGCTTTAATTCCCAGGTTTGCAATACTGCTGTCTCCAGGTTCCTAAACAACAGGGTGTCCCATTACACTTAATCTCTTCTGTTTCACTTCGTGTCTTGGGCACTCAGACGGGACTCTTGAAAAAACCATCACTCTATCAACACAAGTGAAAAAAACCTCGGGTTAAAACCTAATTAGCAGTAGGTATTAATGCCTTCCCAAGGGCTGTTTGAGAGCAGTGCTTTTTTCCTTTGCAGGGGGAATTACCCAGTGCGCCCATACAAGACAGGAGGAGCATGCAGCGAGTGTGGTGGTGATCAGTGTGCCGGCCTGCTGTGCCGTAAGTAGAAGACAACCAGACATCCTCCCTAAGCACATGTAGAAAGGGAAAGAGCACACAAAAGATACTGGCAGGACACAGGCACAGCACTCTCCTGTTCCTAAATATAGGCTGGAAAACTGCAGTCAGAAGCCAACTGGGTAGTTATGCACAACGTGAGGGGAGGAGAGTAGAAGGAGCCTACTTTGGGGAGTGATGGAATGGGGTCTGCTCTTCAGGTGCTGGAGGGTGTGTTACAGGAGATATGGTGGCTGCAGTTTAAGGTGGTATTACACCTGCCAGAAGTTACTGCTTGCAGAAACAGAAAACAGGGAATGGGATACCTTCCCCTGTCCTGGGGGCTCCCAGTTATTATCTGATATGTGAGCTATGGCTTGAGGTGGTGCAGGTCCAAGCAAGCTTTGCCCCTGTCATGCCACTGCAGGTGGGAAGAGCAGCAGGCACTGCCAAAACTGCTCACTCCAGTGAACATCAGCCAGGCCATCTGCTTTCCCGTAAGCACTGGGAGAGAGCAAGGCTGACATGCAAGATCCTTCATGGAGATGCAGTGCTCAACCCAAGTCTGGCAGCCTTTCTGATATGCCTGCACTTGGCTTTATAATGGCTGCATGGAGTCAGGAGGGAAGGAGACTTAAAATTTCCATAAAGATGAGGCACTGTGCTGTGGCCATAGGCCTGTGAGGAGCTGAGGGTATGGTCACACTTCTCCCCAGCACACAACCATTGGTGAATTAAAGGAGTGGGAAGATGCTGTTAAAACACGAGTACCTAAGGAGTGTAAGGGAGTGCTGGATTCATGGGGCTCTTTAATGTTAATTGCAGGCTCTCAAAACACAGGGCAAAGGGCAAAAGCCAAAGTGATCTTGGGAAGCACACCCATGGGGGTGTGCTCTCTACACCAGCCACTGGTGGTAGAAGTCAAAAAGGTGTGATAAGCCACTCCTCAGCAGAGTCATGAGAGTCACTGCAGGGCTCTCCCAGAGTCAGCATGTCTTTGCTTCTTTCTGAGAAGAAACACATCAGCTGTACTTATAAGGCCATTGTGATGGTCGTATTTCATTCCCTTTTGGTTAGAGTCAAATTATTTCTAAATTATGAATGCACTTATGTTTACTTTTCTATGTCCAGGAAATGCAGAGCGTGACAAAGTCATCGGTAAGTACCACTGGAATTACTGTGTCCTTTTGTTGCCATTGTTGCAGTTATACCTGAAAACAAGTGAGTTTTTTTTTTTTTTTACAGAGGATTCCAGGTGGCATCCAGAGTGGGACAGACCTGCATGTGATGAGATCTGCATCTCCATTATTGCTTTAAGATCACTACTCTTTATACTGGCATGTGTGGCCACGTGGCTCTTACCGAAATATCGGTCTATAGTACCTGCCAGTGAGTAACACAAATGTAGAAGACCACAAGAGCACTTGGCTCAATTCACCTCTTCCATCCACATAAGTTACAGGCAACACAAACATTGGTAAAGACATTGTTTGCATCAACAGGTGATTTAGAAGTACAGAAATAACATCTTCATTGCAGGTTGTAGTTACAAGCACTGATAAGCAGATTTTTCATTGCTCAGAATCAGTTAAAAGTTAAAATAAATTTAGATGTTAAGATTGTTTTAAAAGTTAAAATATTTTTAAAGTGCAGCAGTGTGCATGTGATTTGGTGGGAACAGGAGCACATTGTCCAGGCAGCATACTAAGGTGCAGGCAGGTGCCCAACACACTTTAGGAAGGACTGGAGAGTGTCCAGCCCAGGAGCCAGGCCCCAGCCAAGACACAGGCAGAGCATGCACCTGTCCCATTCCGATTGCACTCTTACCTTGGGCGCTCCTACAGCAAGATGCAGAGTGGCCTATATAATTTAAAATTTTTTAAAGGAATTTTTGGATCCCTGTGAGCTCTGGCATTTGCATCCTGTGGCACCACTTCCCAGTCTCACAGAGTATTTGTCATTGATACTTCACTTTGCTTAGAATTTGTTATTAAACTCATGGCATCTGTGCCTAAACAGTTTCACCTGTGTTTACATGATTATGTATCACTGCACTCTTTCCTGTTGTGGTGTTTTTTAGTTGTTTGTTTGTTTTTGTTTTTGGTGTGTGTTTGTTTGTTTGTCTGGTTTTGGTTGGGGTTTTTTTATTTTGAGCATAGGGGTTTTACTGCTGTTTCAAACAATAAACTGTTAAATTGTTATTTCCTGCTTCCTGTGTATGGCAATCATGAATTTGCAACATGAGCTAAAGCTTAACTGCTGGTGCACAAAATAACCCCAGATTCAGCTCCAACTTGCACAACACTAGAAAAAATGCTGAGAAAAATAGAACTCCAAATAAAATCACACTGTGCCTATAGTTACACCTTTGGTTCAACAGCTGCCAAAGAACAAATCTCCTGGAACCTGCACATCTGGAGCAGTCAGAAGGCTGCGGGGACAGCTGCTGTGTTCAGCTTGGTATGTTCTCTACCAGCCACACTCAGCTCAAGCAGAGTCTGGAAGCAGCAGAGCTGCACAAACTCACAGCTGGACCACAGCAATCCCTATCTATACTTTTAGAAGCTTCCGCACCATGTCCCTCTGCACACAGTGCTGTAGAGGAAGCTGGAAAGTTCCCCTCGCCCTTTCATTTCTGCAGTACTGTCACCACAACACCTGTCAGTGTTTCTGCATGCCTACTCCTGACCCTGACTCCTGCTCTTAGTACTGGCATTGATTTTAACTGAAAATGCTGGAACTGGGCCTCAACATTTCTCACTTCCAGACAGTTTTCTGCTAGTACTACTTGTACTAGAATTATTTCACTATTGCAGCATTCCTTGAATAAATAGTTTTTAAAAATGCAAATATGGCTGGGGACAAAATTATGAATTTCATGCTTGATACATCTTTTTATACATCTTATTTTGTTGACTGCTGGAGCCTGCATAGCCACGACTGCCCACTCACAGACGCTCTTGCGTGAAACCCAAGCCTCAAGCTCCAAGTACTGCAAAGTTCCATCTAAAAATCGGCTGGCAAGTGGCACGTGGGCAGCAGGGCTCAATGTGTGAGCACTCTCCTGCTCAGGGCTCCACAGAGACCACCCAGCATGGTCTCAACTCCCCATGTGGATAATATCCTACTACTGGAAAGAGGAATGCAGGGAAGGGAACCAGATACACTGCTGTATCCTGGGAGCTTCAAATGAGCTCAGCAGGAATTCTCCCCTGCTAAGTTTAATTAATGAGTGGTCTCCAGAAGAAAGAGAAGCAACACAGAGACCTTGAAGTTCAAAATGTTAACATTTTCATTTAACTATACACTTAAGCAGCTCTTAGGAAATCCTAAGAAAGACCTTCCTTAAAAAAAAAAATGTGGGCTTAGGGGGATTAAACCCCCAAAGTTTACAATGTTTCAAACAACAACAAAAAAAAGCCTGAAAATCAAGAAGTCAAGAGGAAAAAAGCATCTTTGTCATTTTAAGGATAAAAAAAAATCCAGGTATTTAGCTCCGGTTAATCAAACCACTTTGAATCGTCCACACAGCATATTCCCATGAATTCCATATGATAAATGCAAAACACTGATAGAGAAATAGACTACAGGTACATTTTTACAAGTCTGTAAACTCTAAAATCAGTTTAAGAAGATAATTTGCAGTAGTTCAAGCTGGTCTGAAAATACAAAAAAACCCTTCACTCTTCCAAGCCCACTTTATTTTCTATTATTTACATTTTACACAACTGCCATGCTCTTGTCAGAAAACAGATGTAACAAAGCACCAGCAAGTGACACCATGCAGCCCCTTTCCATTCAGACTCTTGGGCAGACAAATCCTTTTGCTTGCCTATAGGAATAAGCTTTCTTGATTTTCCAGTCTAAGTAATTCTACCAACAATCCTTGAAAGTTGTCAACAGTAACAACCAAGAAATACTAAACACCACGTCTTACCTTTACACCCCATAACAATAGGACAACATTTCCTGATGTGTACTAAGAATTATACTGGAGAGAAAGATGTCATGTAAAAGCTACATAAATTACTCAGCTGGAGGTCCTAGTTTTAAAAAATCACAGTTCCATGGAAGTAAACATAAAGCCAGGCTGCCCCAAGATGAGCTACATTTTCCTACACTGCAACTCAGGCACCCAAGAAGTTAGCTGATGCAGCTGGAAACTCCCTTTTTTTTAGGATACTTTCACAGCCAGATTCCTAAAATGATATGCCAGTCTAAAAGACCAGCGTGAGACAAACAGCATTACACTTGTTTTTAACTTTTTAAACAGGCAGGGGAATGTGTACAACTCCTGACATAAAAAGGGTCTGATGCAGTTCAGATCAGAACCAAGGACCCTCCCTCCCATAATACACTCATGCTCCTTCCTTGGCTTGTCATACTCCTCCTTAGTGGGTCCTCACTCTGCACTCTTCTGCTGAAGCACGTTTGTGAGAGCAAGAATTTAAACAGAAGTATTGCAGTGTCTTGGGTTGAAATTAGCCCTTTCACTACGTGAGAGGTCTGAACTACCCACCAAGCCCTAAACTTTGGTCTCCCCTTTACTCTGTCAACTGCCAAACACCAGTTGGTGTTTCTAAAAAGCTGTTCGTAGTGCTGGTATCACTGAACCCATCAAATCACTAGTTTCTGAGATGGGTGGCCTGTGACTTATGCATTGTGTTCTCAGTGAAAGATACTTGAATAATATTTCCTGACTGATTCCAAAAGAAACTGCCTCTTATGAACAATGCAGTCCCTAAGATGGGGGGTATTTTTTCCTTAACAATTAAGTGCCAAGAACTGCTCATGTAATTGAAAGGTCCACTTGCTTAGAGGGCAAGCACCGCAGCTATGTCCCAATGCACATATACTGGCTCTCTAACCAATCATATTCTCAATTCCTATTTATCTGCGTAAAAAAAAAAAAAAAAAAAAAAAAAAAAAAAAAAAAAAAAAAAAAAAAAAAAAAAAGAGAGAGAGAGAGAGAGAGAGAGAAGAAAAAAAAAAAGGCTGTGTTTTCACCTACTAGTTTCAAGTAAAAGGTCACTAACCTAAAAGGCATTGAGCTGCATCATTTCCACTGCCAAGTGCAGTGATCAAAATTCCAAATCCCAGCAAAAGCACTGAGTCATGAAATTAGTGTGGCTCTATCACCTCTTCATTACATTTGTTTCTGTAATTTTAGATGTATGAAATAAGCAACAGCTGCTCTGCTGGTGCACTTTATTTCACAACATTTCAGTTTCAGGAAATTGAAAAACCTCTGAACTTCCTTTAAAATAGGGTAAATCTCTCTCAAAAAAAAAAAAAAAAAAGAGGAAGAACACAAATTTTTAAGACATTCTTGCAAGAAGGAAATATTTTTGCTTTCCCTGCAGCACAATCCCTATGTGAAGACACTTTGTACTATATTCTGTGTAAAAACCCATCAGGATAATGCTAATAAATGACAGCTTACTACTGGTATGCAATGAAGATTATGGTTTGTCTTATTTTCAGTTGAAAATGTGAGTTTGTTTCCTGGACAACACAACTGAAGTTTTGCAGTAGATTAACTAAGGATTTAAGAACATTGTATTAAAATCGTTTATTAACA
This sequence comes from Hirundo rustica, assembly GCF_015227805.2. Taxonomy (NCBI): domain Eukaryota; kingdom Metazoa; phylum Chordata; class Aves; order Passeriformes; family Hirundinidae; genus Hirundo; species Hirundo rustica. The sequence continues at coordinate 38,162,005 of NC_053453.1, forward strand.
CTGAGACAAGACACACAAAAATAATCAGCTTTTACAAAAATAAAAGCATAATACAGTAATAAATCTTCTCCGTTTAGTAAAAGTTATCACTGCACCATTACCTTAAGCTTTCACATTCCCAGAGTTTTCTGACCCAAATGTTTAACACTCCACATCAAACTCCTCAATGTTTCTTGTGAAACCTTCCCTTTACACAGATGGATGTTATCCAAATACATTCTCTTACACTCTCAAACAACACAGGAGCACAGATTTTCTTCACCAACCTCGCCAAGTGTGTACAGCTATTGTAGATGCACTAATTAAACTGCACATAAGAAAAGAGGATGATCTTTCTCCTTATTCTTTTCTTGTCCACATTATACAGACAGCAAAAAATCTCCCATCTTCTGAGTGTAAAAATGTTCATTATCAGAAGTGACAAGTAAACATCTTGGGTGGTGAATTACTTCTTTTTCTTTTTTTTCTTTTCATCTGCTGCCATTTTTAACTTTACTTCTTCCTCATGAAGTGCTCCTAATTTCTTCTTCTTTGCATTCTTTACCTTTTCTTTGATGGCTTCAATATCAATCTTTTTCTCAGTGGAGGCTATACAGTAAAAAATGCAAAGATAACAGACATGAATTTTACTTTTGAAAAATGTTAACAGTCTACAAAACTTAATATATAAACACAGTAAACGGCATCCTGTGACATTGGTTAGGACTCATTTTATGTTCACTAATGATTTTATAGATTATTCTAATAATAATTTTTGTTTAAACTAGCATTATCTACAAATCTCATTCAGCAGAATTTGAAGAACAATTATATAAAAAAATCCCATACAACAACTTTGAACACAGATGCCATACCCTACAGACATACAAACTATTATCATCCACTCCCCAGAACACAGATGAACTCCTCTGAAATTACTACATACACACTGTCTTAGACACAGGCTTGATTGATCTTCCATAAGAAAAGAAATAAACTGCTGAGTGCTTACATGCAGAGAAGCTTTTACAGCATTTTGTCTCTCTGCAAATAACTAAAGTGCTAAGATCCCAAACATGCCTATCGCATCCTTATACTCTCTCCAGGGCCATCCATTAATGGCCACTGTCAGACAAAGGATGAGGAAGGCTGGGTTGGGGGAATATGATGTAGATCTTTGACCTCTGTGTGAAAACCTTTATTAAAAACTTCCACAGGGAGTGCCAGAATACTGAAGTTAATACGTTCACACAGGTGATGGTATTTTTCTCTTTTGAGCACAAGCCACGAGTTTGGATCTAACCTTCTTATCTCACACAGTTAATTCCTAAATCTAACTACAAACTACTCTTGTCATCTGTTCCTGGAAGACAGAAGGATTTCAGCTTAAAACACACAGCAGTGAGAAAAGCACCATATTTGAGCCACAGTACAAACAGTTTCCGAATCACTGGAAATTTACTGCCATCACAACAACAAAAAAAGTACTGTATCAACACTACAAAACACATGTTTTTCAAGAAATACAAACCTTAAAGTTCATAAGAAATTGTGCAATATATAATGTAATAATATGTAGGTAGTGTAGCTACTATTATATCTAATACTATGAATATGAAGCATAACCAGAACTAAAGACTTGTTTCTCTAGTGCATTAAAAAAATAAATCACTTGAGAACATAAGCTCTTATTCTGCACATAGTGTGGTTTTATTTTAACCTTTAGAAAAGCTATTTACCCTATCTTGTACCAAAGTTGAGATATAAGTTTTTCAAGTATTGCTTTTTGTTTACTTGAATGTAAAAGTCATGGCAGCTTCACTGTAAAACTGAAAGGCAAAATTTGATGAAGCTAGAACAACCAATTGAGATTGACTCTTCAATGGAGAATTGCCATTTTATAGGTGTAGACTTATGGGCAAGGTGATCTTTCTACTGTCCCTGGCAACTCTAGGCACAGTTTCACCAGGATTTTTTTCATTACTTTTCTTTTCCCTAGGCTGTATTTGCAAAATCACTCAGCCTAGAGATTGACAACAAAATGTTTTAGGAACAGGAAAAAAAATGGTTACCTTTCTTCGTTTTCACAACTGGCTTTTCCTTTGGTGGGATAAAAGCTTTATTTCTTTCTTCTTGTCTTCTCTTGACTGCTTCTGCTTGCTTTGCCTGAAGTTACCAATAAAATGGTCAGGTAGCAATAGAGCATAGCAAAAAGGACAAAAAAAAAAAAATCAGATTCCAAGTCAGTAATCAAATGCTTTTTAACTGGACCTTGGATTAGTACAACTTTACCTTTATCTCTTCCATTTGCTTGCGTTTCTTCTGTCTTTCTTTCAAAAAGTATTCACCACTTGCCAGTTCTTTATCAACCTGAGTAACACAAGTAGCAAGAAGCCTTAGTTAATTTTGCATTATAAGCCAGATGTGTAGCATCAGGAAATCAGAACATGACAGAAAAAGCCTCCCCATCTCTTTTTAAGAACACAATTTCAGGTGTGCTATATTTTTGCATAACCAAATAAAGTTTCATCTGACCTGGCTTTCTGGCTGCGGAGGTGGGAATGGTGTGTACTCCTTCTTAGTATTTTTCTTCTTGGGCTCCTTGCGTTTTTTCAAGTTCTTCCGCTTGAATTTAGGCAAAAATCTTTCCCAACTTTGTGTCCTCAGTTCAGGATCTTTTGCTAATTCCCTTTTGATCATCAAAGTCTTCAGTATTTTCAGAACATCACAAAAAAGTTATTTTAAAAAAAGAGTATTACAGTAGAAGACAAAGAATCCAAAAGAGAAGTTTCACTAGACTTTCTTACAGGGAATATGCTACATCCAAACCTTCCACATCTCACTCCAGTAAGAGCAGAGAAGCTCAGTTATGAACACCAGAACCAGAAAGAGGTCTCAAAACAGGGACAGAATGCACTGGAGAAGGTGCTTCAGTTTAAGTCAGCAAGTATCAAGCCAACAATCAAAGGGGGAAGTTTATATACACTTTTCCTTTGATTTTGCAGATACTGACATAATGGTGTTATGGCAATGTATCCTAGTAAAATGGAGGCTATCAAAGTCAGTGGTTTTTATAAAGCAGCACACTACAGAAATTCTCAAAAGTAGATTACCACACAGAAACATTTAAGTTATTAACATACAACCCTCTGGGAAGAAATACTATCTTCTTGTAAACAAAGAGGCACAGTGGACCATGCTAACCTTGATGTTATATATGGGATGTATATTCTTCATTGTGTCCAGAACAACTTTTCTAACCTGTATTGAATACAAAAGAAAAAGAACAGAAAGCTCATGCTAATCAATTAAAATAGCAGCTATAAAATATCATGCTTCCTCTCCCCACCTCTGCCTCCCCAAAGCAGTAAGCCTTAAAATTACAGAAACATTAAGGTTGGAGAAGACCTCCAACATCATTGACTCCAGCCTTTAAAAAGCTAAAGCACAGGGTTAACTGGAAGGAACAGCAGTTCAAAAATGCCATTAATATTGTCATGCTTCTAACAGACTCCAGCAGGCCCCACAAACATTACTTCATGTTACAGTGGATCTTATGGTGTCATGAGGAACTTGCTTTTGACAAGCATTCTTCTCCCACATAGTTATTAAAACATATACAGATGCTTTTTCTTCCAAAACAGAAAGATCTTAAAATTCAGCAGCTAAGATAATACTACAGACATTCATGTAAATGTAGCTTACTAACACACAGCTGAAAAGTCAGTGAGATACTGCCGAGGTTGCCAGATTTTGTGTATTGCCCACCCTCGAGCTGGGCACAGAAGTTTGTGTTTGCTACACAAATAGCTCATCTACCTCATCTTACCTCTTTTAGCCCACTAAAGGGTCCAAGAGCTGAAACAGTGTTGCCTTGCACCATAATATAACAGTTTGTTAACAGTTCCAGGGCCTACACCAAAAAATAAATTAAATTAGTGTAATATGAAGGCCTGACACAAATTTGGGTCTCAGTATTTTCTGGTTACTACACCTATAAGAAATACCTTCAGAGTAGATCCTTTCGGCCCAAGAAGCCGTGCTCTTCTTTTTATAAAAGTCTCTCTCTTCCTCACCAGAGAGCCTATCTTAATTATGTCACATGCAACATCATCCTGAAGGATACGAACTGCCTAAAAAGATGCAGGCAATGTCATCTGAATTCAAATGCATTACACATAAAAGTCAAGAGAATACTTCAGTTTATTCTTCTCCCTTTGCTTTCAGATACATTTACTTTAAATATATACTTTGTTTTACTTGACTCACTTGAAATTCCTGCGTTTTTAAAACAAAGTATTTTATAAGTATTAAGGGGGTGAAAACCTGCACTCTACGATGTTTAATTATCTAAATGATGATAAAGAGATTTCTATCACCTGATCTATACCTACATAAAATACTAATTTAAAAATCCCAAAATTCTATCATAATATTAGGATAGAATTTAAGACAAAATATAAGCATTGTGATGGATAAAAACTTTCAGGATTTATTACAGACCTGCTCAAATGGAACGCTTCTTGCCAGAAGTTTTATTAAGTCTCTAGCCCGAATGATCGCATATGGATCAAAAGTCTTCTTAGTGGTAGTGACAGTCATGCTTCCTTCAATTAGATCCAGCGCTGCATTCACATACTGCAACATTTGAAAAGAAACACTGGGTCAATATCATAATTCAGCTTTGGCAGCTAACAGTTAACTAATAGAATGCAGATATATTTTCCCAAATTTCTTAAGTGACTTTTAGCTTAAGAACATTCACACACAGAGAGACAAAACCCAGACTGAGTATGTGTCACAAGTCCCAAAGCACCACCTCTCTCATCTCCCTGAATTCAAGCACAACAAAGCTGTCAGTGCCTGAAAGAAGAGATATTTGCTGCTGCAAATATTTTGCTGACAGCATTTGTAAAGAACTGCAAGTCTGGTACACAGTTCTTCACCGATTTTGATGACAAAAAATTACAGTTAATTCAAAATGCAAGCACAGTAGAAATTTATAAATACAGTATGAGAAAAGCAACCTGCACTATCTGTGTTAGCTTAAGTACGACCTGCATGTCCCAAAAGGTAAAGTGCAGCATCACACTTATTAAGAGTTCCTACATGTTCACCCAGTGCTTTCTGGACAAGTGGCCAGCACTCTTTCAAGTACGCTTCTCTATACTTCGGGAACAACGTTGCAAAACTGCTTTCTTCCAGCAGTCCTTTGGGATTATCCTCTCTCGTAAAGGCTGGCTCTTTCCATCCATCTGGCACAGTGAGAAGTTCAGATTCATCAACTGCTATTAAAAACGAAAAAAAAAAAAAAAAGCTATTGTTATAAGAAGATTGATTTAATACACTGTTGAGTGCAATCTGCATGTCTTCTGACCTTAGAAAAATTACTGCTTTGAACTATTTATATATATATTAAATAAAAAAAAAAAAAAATCCGCAGCCGAGATATACGTTATTGATCTGGTATACACAAGATGATTTGGCAAGTATATTACACAGGATCAAGGCACAGACTGAGGCGAGGAAGCCGAGTACCTCGCGGGCGGGCACACCACAACACGACACCGCCGCTGCCGGCCCCAAGCACCCACCAGCCGCCCGTACCCTCCGCAACGCCCCACGGAGGGACCCGAGGCCCTTCCGGTGAGCCGCCAGACCCGCACGGTCCCGCGTCCCGCCCCCACCTGGCTCCGCTTTCTTCTTGTTCTTGTTCTTCTGCTTTTCTCTCTGCTTCGGCCCCGGCCCCGGCCCGGGCCCGGCCTCCTCCCCGGGCAAGGCCGCCATGTCCGCGCGCGCGCCGGAAGGGGCGGGACGGGCGCTGCTGCCGGGCCGAGCGGAACTTCCCTCCGCTTCGTGTGGGAGGGAGTGCGCGCCCAGAAATAAACGCCTCGGGTACTGCCGTGCTCGTAACTAAAGAAAAGGGATTCCTTATGACACCTGATTTTTCAGCTGAGTAACTTACTATTCAGTTGATGAAACTGGATAATAAATAAGTAATTGAAGTAATTTCCGGGGGATGCTCTGCATCCTCTTCCCTGCCCTTGCAGTACCTGTAAGTGAGCATTTCCTTCAATGAAAGAGCAAGAAGGTTCCTCCTCCCCTCTCTTTCATGGAGACCATGAAGAGTCAAGGGGGTGAAAAAGTGGAGGAGACCTCTAAGAGCAAGAACACTCTGAGGCAGTGTTGTCTTTGGCAGGTGTTCACTACATCTTTTCATAAAAACTTGCACTCTACGATGTTTAATTACCTAAATTATGAGAAAGAGATTTCTATCACCTGATCTACACCTAAGTAAAATACTAATTTAAAAATCCGTTTTGACCCTCCCGAAACCTTTCCTTTGAATCTGGCTGCTGTTTTTCCTCGCCTGCTCTGGCTGCTAGTCCTTTGCTCACCCCATCTCCCACATCGAACAGGACTTCCAAGGTTCCTTTCTGTCTGCAAGCTTGACATCGAGTTGATGCAAGCTTTTAGCCACATATTTTAATTTCTGTCAACATCCTTCGAGCAGGGAGCAGGAGCGGCTCCCCAAGAAGGGAGGCCCTTGGCAGAGGGTGCTGGCGGTGCCTGCGGCGCTTTGGGGAGGCTGGTTATCCATTCCCGACCGCACTAGATGGCACCGGCGGCCGCGCTAAGCGCAGCGTCCCGCACGGAGCTGCCGCCCGCCCGCCGCTTCCGCGGGAGGGACAGGACCGGGACGGAGGGATGCAGGCGCTGGGGAATGTGCTCCCCGTCCGCCCGCGCAGCCCTGCCCCGCCCGGCACCTGGCCTTGGATGCCGAGTAGTCATTGACATTGTTCCGTGCCCCTGGACAAGCACAGGGAGGCAAATTTGCCTCTCTCAACTCTTGGACGCAGAAGCTTTCTGGGGCTGCCCGCCGGGCTGCTCAGCGCTGCCAAGCCTCTGAGCACAGGACGGGGGTCCTGCCCGGCTGCAGGCACCCGGTCGATGCGAAGGAAGGGCTGGGGGTCCTGGGAAGGCCGCGCAGTGAAGTGCATGAAGCGCACAGTGCGCGTCTCTCTCACCTGAAACCTGGCCACGCGTTGTGACAGCGCAGCAGAGCAGATTTGGAAAGAGTTTGAGGGACGATAATTAGTTTAGTTCTGCTCTTGTTTAGTGTCTGACGACTCCTTTGGTGCAGCCCACCAAAAACTGGAGTGGGCTGTGAAAAGGGCATGCCCTCAGCCCTCGGCAGTGGGAGTAAGCCTCCTCATGGGATGAGAGGAGAGAGGCAGTAGTAGCTGCAGTCCACAGAGTGTTGAGAGTGTGAAGAAAAAGTACAGGCTGCAGCCTCTGGCCTGCCAACCCCCTGGGCAGCGCACTCACTCCACGTGTAAATTCCACACCTCAGAGTGGCAGTGACAGCCTACTCATTGCCCTCTCCTCTCCTGCATCCCAGCGCCTTGGCCAGCTGCTGCTTCAGGGGGTCAATGAGCCCCTGAGCCTGTGTGCTGGAGAAGTGACCGGTGCGTGGGGTAAGGGGCAGGGGACTGGGGCCCTGTGACTTCTTTTCTAGCGATCGTTCGAAAACAGCCCTCTGCAGTCCAGTGCTGTGCTGAAGTGTGTCTTTGCCTGATCAAGGCAGATACACTGAAAATAACAGAAGATAGAGGCAGTAATGCTAATGGGCTTGGAAGATATGATTTGGGAAGGACCCTCAGGTCCCTTCCTGTCTGATTCTTTGAAGGAGACAGTAATTTCACATCTTTCCTTTTGTGTCAGTATCTGCGGCCTGGCTGGATACGAGGAAGCCACTTCCTTAAATTCCTAATAGGAACAGGATATTCCCACAGACCTGCTCTGCTTCTCCAGTCAATGGCATGTGTATATATTTTTTACTATTCACAGCTTAAATGCAATAACCAGCTACTGCTCCTCTGGTCGGCTTAGGAAGCTGAGGACAGCTAGCTACAGGGACAATGGCTATTGAGGGGGCAGGGACTGACACTGCTGTGCAGGTGACTGGGACGGGTATTCTGCAACCCCACAGGAGCAAGGTCCTCTGCACACTGGTTTGAAGCTGAGCTCCCAGGCAGGAGGGACAGTGTGAGTGCCACCGCAGTGGTGGGGCACAGTTACCACGTGTGGAGATGCAGTGCTGCTGTAAATCCCTGCCCTCCCCCACCCCTTCCCTCAGGGTCTACACGCCCTCCCAGCTCTTGCAGGAGGAAAATGTTTTCCAAAAGCACTTTTCACTGGCAGCACATAGCATGTTCACTGTTCTTCCCAGCCCAGTGGGGGATGGCTAGACCCAGGTGCAAAGGGCTCCTTCGAAGACCTTTGTCTGAATACTACAGATCCTAGTCTAGCAAGACCCCTACAAATGCTGGAGCCATTGCTGTTCTTGGGAGGACCTGGCTCAACTCTGTGTGTCTGTGTGTGTGTCTATGTGCAAGTTTTTTTTCCTCTTAAAAATAAAGTGAAGGAATGAAATAGCGCAGCTTTCCTTACGCACGTTTCACATGATATGATAAAAAGGGCAGAGCACTGCTGTTAGAAGGAAGGTGCTTCTTTATTATGCAGCAAAGTAATTATTTCCCAGTCAGTAGATAGGACTCCAGCCACTTGGCACTTTCTTACGTGCCATTTCCAATCCAAAAGAACAACTTGGGATTTTGTGATAACTCAAGCAATCAGATGAGCTCATGCACATGGCATTCATTTGCTACAAACACCACACAGATCCCATTCAGCCTCAGCACTCATAAATCCATGTGACACTTTTATCTATTTATAAACTTTTAACAGCAGGTTATGATTGTTATGCAAGCTATTTTCCAGGGATTAATAAGCAGGTTTTGTTGATGGCAGCAAGAAGGGCCATTAACTACTCTGGGACAGTCATTAATCTGTAGTAAATTCTGAGCATCTCAATCATTTCTAGGTAATTAAATAATCAATAATGCCTTTTGATTCAAATAACTGGATAATTGTATATCAAGTTTATCTTGGCTTAGGTTGTTCTTAATTCTTTTGGTTTACAACAGGGTAGGAAACAGGCACATGGGCGAGCAAGATTTTATCCTGGTGTACGGGTTCTTAAGTTATAGGGTATTTCATATAAAACCTTTCAAGTGGACAAAATAGCATTGAAAATGGCCACCAAAACCAATTCATTGGATTGGATAGAGAAAAAAATAATCACGTGTTGTCCTTTTTCATAATAGAGTACTTTCATTATTGCAATAAAATTAGGTGATCTGACTCTAGGAGGTAGCCTGGAAGAATTAAAATACTGAAACAGAAACTCCCCTTGCCCAGCCACCTTCAGAAAAGTCCATTTTATTTCATTCCCTGGCTAACATGATCTCTGTGCCCTCAGGCAGATGACGTTGTGGTGTCATTTCTCTGTCTCCCTCTCTCTCTTTCTTTATCTTTCTGGGCATTGGTGTGAGTCACTTCTCTTTGTTATGTTCCTGTTTTTGCTGTGGAATCCATTGATCTGCAGAGGCGCTCACAGATGATGGTACTGGTGTCCTTTGCAAACCTGGCCAGGCAAGAACACACCGCAATGGGGCTGCTGCCTTCTCAGTGGAGAGCTCAGGAAATGCCCTAGCAAGCAGAGTTCATCCTTCCTTTTGAAAGAGAGCGAGAGGACAGTACTTGCTGAACCCTAGGAGTAACAAGGAGCTGGAAAATGTGATGACTGTAAACCATAAATGCATCTTATAAGGCTGGCTGGAATAGCAAAAGAAAGATAATTTGTGGCAGAAAGAACCCAGAATAAGAAGGAAGAACCTATGGGTAAAAGAGACCATAGCTTTGTCTGGGAAATTTCTTGCTTGCAATAAAATCGCTGTCAGTTTGGGGGCAAGAAAAAGATGAGAGCCAAACTAGGAAAGGAATTTACTGTCATGAAATCAAACCAGCGGGTTTAGATCAAAAGGTCTTTGGAGCAGGGAATCATGCATTCATATAGTGACTGACAGAATGAGGCTTTTCTGCTGACTTGAGCCTCTGGGAATTGCCAGAAAGCAAACAACACACCAAGACAAGCTGCACCAGGACCCCTGAGATACACACAAGAGAGTAAAAATGAGAGTGAAGGTGAGTGTGGGTAGGTGTATCGGAAGCTGGGGAGGATGAAGGCAGGGGCCTGAGGAGGGCAGCGGAAGAAAATTCCTAAATCATTATACTGGTCCAAAGCCTCAGGGGGGAAGAGAGTCAAGTGGATATGAGAAAGCAATTGGTACCATCAGCTTTAGAAAGTCTCCCACACACTGTGGAGAGCAATCACAAGTTCCCAAGGGCCCAGTAGAAATAGCTAACAGATTTCTCCTGCTGTTGTACTATCCGTCCTATCTGGGTAATGCCTCACATGGGGTGTGCTTGCCAGGGCATTGCTACTGTAATGCCTCTTAGCTCCCCAAAGGAGGAGGTGTCCCTCATCACCTGTGGATGGTCATGGCAGAAGAGCACCAAGTGGAGACCAGGTGCCCAGAGGGTCAGGTCTGCTGCAGCACTGAAGGGTCCCCTCTGCCAGTGCCTCTCCCAGCCCTTCCACATCTGGAAAGGGGATGATACTTTCTGAATGAGGGCAGGAGAAGCACCCCCAAGCCCCCATCCCTCCCTGACAGAGAGCTGTACCAAGGCCCAGCCAGAGCAACAAAAGAAGATCTTCTTTACAGCTCTCTGTAAGCATGCAAAGAGCAAACCTATTCTTAGGTATACAATACCCCAGGACTGTGGATTGAAGCTGAAAATCCCCCCGCCCCCCACCCCCCAAGGTTTTTAATATAATTTTAAAGTCGTACCTTAGAAAACAGAGTCTAATTATGGTTTTTATTTAGGAATTTGCCTGCTCATGTGCTTTATTCTGAAGCACTCCCACAGTCTATTTTTCTCTTGCACTAGAATCTGGACATTATTATGCAGATTTCCACTACAGCAATATTACAGCAGAATAAATAGCTCTGCTATACATGAAGGGGAATCCTATTACATCTTCAGTAACTCTCAGTAAGCATTATCGCTATTATACCAATTGAAGAGACAGAAAACAATTTTTAATTAAAAATATTTATAGCAGGCATAATACCAACTGCCAGTTTCACTATCCAGTGAATGCATTTTGCAGCTGGTACTAATTCTCTCTTATTTCTATGAGGTTAGCCAATATCAGCTGTTCATTAAGCAGAGGACATTTCAGGAATGTCCGTATTATATGCTGTAACTAACTAAGAAGTTCTTCCTTAGACAGATATTAGGAAATCAAGATTGCTTGGCTATGTTATTCTGGGACTTCATAATAGAGAGGTCATTTCCCAGTGATCTGAGTGGGCTGCATCATCAGTTTTATTCAAATCAATTCTACAAAACTGCTTTCCAGCAGATTAGAACATTTTAATTAGCAATATATCTTCTGTCTTCTATCTGCAGTGGAATAGAGGGTGGGAAATTGATTTCAGTACACACTTTCTTTTACTGGGAGAACAGCATAATCAGAAGGTGTCAGCAGAACCACAGGCAAATTAATTTTGAGATACAGAGCTTTCTACAGCCAGCCACACTGCTTCTCCTTGCACTGAGTCAGGCCAGGCTGTGTGGGCCAGTTCACTGTTGCTGTCAGTGCCAGCCACTTCAGGGGGCAAAGCCTGATAAGGCTGTCTTGGGTGAAGGGCATGTGAACAAGCCACTGGCTCACCCTGAACATTCTCACTCTTTCTGTGCCACAGAGCACATAAAACCTCAGTTCTAATCCTTGTTGGATCTGTGTATCAGTAAATGTACATACGTGTAGCTGTAGGTGATGGACAGCTGTCCCTAGAAGCTGTAAAAGCACCTATCTGCTGCAGCCGTAACTCAGGCTGAAAGGAAACCATCAGGCAGATGATGAGTCGCAGAGGAGCTGTATTCCCACATATCTTCCATCCTCCTATCTCTTTGTGCCATAGGACATGTCTGAAATATGGAGCTGAAATATTGCCTCCACCAGTTTTGTGTCTGTGGAGACCTCTTTCCCCATAAATGCAGGGATTCATGAGAATCACTTTGTCCTTGGTTCACATTCATGTGTTTCAGAGGGATTGTGGCATGCTGAAGGCTCTGGCCCATAAAATCTAATACAAAACTTGTTCCCTGTATTCACCCCAGATAGCTGGCAGCCCAGTCAGTGAGGAAATCCCCTGGTGATTTTTCAAAGGAGCAGCTGGGAATTGACAAACCAAGCAGCTCATCATAACCTGGCATGCAAATTGCTAAATCCCATATGGTTATTGTTTTTCACTTTAAAATATTAGCAGTTTCAAAACACAGGATTTAGCAAGATGTGTTTCATCACTGGAAAGATCAAACCTTATTTGAGTCTGTGAAGCCATTTACAACATGCTTATCCTTCCACCTGCAATAGATTTCGTAGCAATTTCCCCTGGTCTGTGTTCACAGTGACAACACAGGAGCCCAGGGGACACAGCTGGAAAGATGAATGGTGTGAAATGGTGGAGATGAGCATCTGTGAGGGGAGCAGAGGCTCTCCCAGGAGGTGATTCAGAACAAGAGTTTAATATAGGGATGTGCTCTAAGTCACTTTAAGGGGAGCTTCCCTTTGCCCACTGCCTGCACACCGATCTGTGATGAGCAGCTGCTGTTGCTTAATTAGCCTTTGTGAATATTCTGCTTTAATCCATCCTTAAAGCTCACAAAAGCCTGTCATGTCTGTGTGCTGCTCTTGCTCTAGGCAAGTTTGCACTAGTTATCAACAGCTTCAAGAAGCTGAGATTCACCAGCAACATATGGGGATGTCTAAGATATTGCATCCATTTTCTTTTACCTACAGGGAAATAAGTATGACAGTCAACTAAAGAACAAACTCTTTCTTCTTTGCACAGATGGCCAAAAGGGCTTCCTGAGCACTTTGGTCTGAGTGTATGGAATGCAGCAGTCCTAGATGTGTCTTGCTCAGTAGTCCTGGGATAGCTCTGATTTCAGCCATTCCCCTTGGTATTTCATGGACGTGAGGTGTGGGTATTTGAGCAAAGTGCTATTTGGCTTCTAAAGGTAGCAAGCAAAGTTTCAGTGAAAAAAATTATACTAGTCAACTCTCTGGAAAGGCAGTCTGAACAAGAGGAGCAGCAGAGCATATGGAGCATTCCTTCTTATCTTTTTCCTTAGCTTTTCATGAAATGGCTCATGGAAAGACATAATGTTATTTCTCAAAAATGTTTTTTCTGGGTTAAAGGAGGATTTATAGGTTGGATGACAGTGAGTTTGCACAAGTCCTGGAAAAGGCGAGTCCATCAGTGTAGTGAGCCCTACAGTATGCCTGAGAACCTGGGTATCTATTTCCAGAGCTACTACACTTGGAAAATCATTTTCCTTGCCTACACTGTAAATTTTCAAGGATGCAAACTTTTTCTAAGTATATATTTGTGCAGGAGGACAATTTGAGATAATCCCGTGTGAGGTATCACCACCTTGCAGACTGCTGGCTGCTCAGTGCTGAGTTTGTCATTAAGTTATATGACAGCGTAGAAGGAAATACAATGGAGCTGCTGGGTGGCAAAGTAGCTCTTAAAACCACCACTCCAAATAAAATGTCACAGACTGAACTTTGGTGGATAAAATTTCATTTTCGCATGCCACGATGTGGAAGAAAAGAGCCCATCTGTTCTCCAAGCATTGCACATTGTTAAGCAAACTACTCACAGCTTGGCAGATCAGAACACTAGAAGAAAAAAAAAATTAGAAAAGCCAGCCATAGATGAGCATGAATACAAGATGAGTCATTGAAGTTTGCCCAAAAGCAACATAAAAATGATGGTTCTTGCCAGGAAGTTATGCCAGGGTATTCTCACAGGCTTGGCTCGCCAGGATGGGCAGGCAGAGAGAGAAAGAGGCAGGGAATAGGGGTACATTCTTCCGCTGCCGGGGCTGGTGAGGGCCGCTTGGCTGCTCGCTGTGGGGAGAATGCATATGTTTGTCTTAGCAGACAAGGGGCACCATTATCACATACCTCAGCAGGATTGCAGATGTCAACCAAATAATTGGTTTTATTTAGAATATGACATCCAACTGGTGAATTTTGGCTGTCCTGGAAGGATTTTATATATAAACCAGCTGGAATCCCATTGACAGGAACAGCCTCTTCCTTTCCCTTTCTCCCTCCCCATTATTTTGAGTCAGACAGAGCTGGAAGTGGCTGAGAGGACCTCCGAGAAGCCTGTGCCTTTGAACAATAAAGTCCACTGGTGCTAAACATCTGACACTCGTTCATTAAGAGAGACCCAGGCGAGAATTTCATCATTGAGATGAGTATTTAATACCTGAATGGGTAACGAGAAAACATATTTGTGGCCAATTCAAAAGGCTGTCATACAAGGAGACTCCAAGTCTGAGCAGGTTGGGAAAGCTGCAGGGTGCTTTGGAATTCTCTCAAGTGAACTCACACTTGTAAGGCACAAAGTTGCTGCTGCAGCCTCTGAAGGAAAGTGGAAGTAGAATGGGCAGGCGGTGGGACAGACAGCAGGTGCCTGGCTCCTGCCTTCCTTTAGCACAATCGCTAGGTTATAGGGAAGAGGCAACCTTACACAGCTTTCCATACAGAGGATCACAGCTGCACCCATCGCATCTTTCCAGAGCTGCATGAGTTATGTGCTAGGATGTTCCCAAATTCAGAGAAAGTCCATCATGGTAGCCCCTAGTACATGTGTGTTATGGTTTTAATTCAATTCCCGGGCAGAAACACCAATTAATATAACGGTTTCACGTTCGCTACATTCTGGTTGCTAAATTTAGTGTAGTGGTCTTAGGGTTTATTCTCTTTTTGTGGGAGAAAGATTAGGAGAAAAACAAAGCAGGCTCAAACTCAAATAATAAACAAATAATTTTATTAACACACACTAAAAAAATTAAAAAGAAAAGTTGATAAAAAACTAAAACAAAACAGCAAAACAGAATGAAACTCCAAAAAACACTCTTCCCTCCCCATACAAACTGTTAACTTTCCCACAAACAACATGAAGAGACAAAACCTGTGATTTTCAGTCAGTTTCCCATTTGAAAATAGTCTTTCACCAATCTTTAGGAGAGGAGTTTCTCTTGGAGTCCCACTGACAACCTAGAACCGTTCTCTTGTGGGTTTTAACTGTCACAAAAACAACCTCCTGGGGAAACCTGCCTTTGTGACCCCTCCCAGGAGCAGTTTCCCAAGCTGCTTATGGGTTGTGGGTCTTAGACTCTTCATACTGGGGTGTCAGCTTTTAAAGATGAATAACTCCAAAGGCAAAGGATTCTTCATCTCAAGGTACAGAGATATTTTCTCACTTCTTCACTGGCGCAGGGGGCTTCTCATCTCTATCCCTATTTAAGCATCTCATGGGATTAATTTCACTTAGGCCATCACAAATGCCTTTGCTCAAATCCACACACAAATCTAAACAATCATCTCCCCAAATGCACATCTTTTCCATGATTTAAAGGGATAATCTACATATAAAGTTCATTTCTGTTATAAATAAAATCAACCAAATTCGATAAATCAAAATTTGGAACTTTTATTGTGAGACAGAATAACAGTCTCGGACAGCCACAATTAAAAGGACAGCGTCGAGCCCGGGGTCGCCGCTGGGTGAACAATGGTAACACACTCTGTCAGTTTGTTACCCCCCAAGTTCACATTTTTGGTTTGCAGCAGTCTCTTTTTATACACTGGATCACGGAGAGAGGCTTGGGATGCCGACGGTCCTTCCTCTGAGGCATCTTCATTAAACATGCAGGTTTCAGTTCTAAGAGTCTGAATGGATCAGCTGAGGAGGACAATGCTGTTAATGGTTGGGTCCAGGTGTGGTGTGGAGATGTTAATTCCAGACAGAGACCATCTAGATACGGACCTGATACAATCATCTGGTCCTCCGGGCTATCATCCCCGTTTTCCGTTGCCTTTTGTTTCTTTTCAATGATTCCGGGCAGTGACAGTTTTCTGTCCTCCTTTCTGGTAACTCCAATCAGGCTTTCCTCATGTCCTTCCCATGCCTTTTCAGGCAAGAGAAATTCCTGTACCTTTACTGAGCTGCTTTCTTCTGAGTTAACTCATAGCATATTGGATTAAAACAAAACTTATAGGGATGGTATTACATTTTATATCTTCTAACACAAATTAACAATATCACAATTTCCATGGCTCAATAAGAAGTCCAGCCTAAAATGGAATGGCAAACTCCTCAAATCCAGTGTCCCAGTAGTCCTTTCCCTCTCACTCCACTGACTTCATGCTGTTTCTTCTTTATGGTCACTCTGTCCCTTTCTTCTCTCTTTCAGGGAAAGGTTAAGCCTTGGAAGCTTGATTTTGCTAGGAAAGGGTTAAATTTGCTCAGGCCTGCGGTGGTCCCATGCTCTCTGCCGAGCTACAGGGCTGATGGGGGAGGTTGGTGGATGTCTTCCCCTCCACGCCTCTGTCTCATTCAGGGTGGCTCAGCTCGAAGTTGCTATTAAAAGCTGCAGGTTCTCTTTCTCTGCTGCCAGCTGCCGCCAGGCCTAGTTATGGCTTGGCCCCCTCCGCCAGGGCCCCGGGCACATGGCCAGCATTGGCGAGGTGCAGCCTCCCCTCTCTCCCCTCAGCAGCCGAGGGGGGGAAAGGGGGCACAGCAGCTCCCAGAGGCCTGGCCGGCCCGAGCCGGCACCCACGGGCAGCGGGTCCTGAGCCGGGCCCTCCTCTGCTGCCCACGATGTTACCTTGTGTGCCGGCCTGGAAGGAAGAGAGTGACCTGCAGGAAATCAGGGGTTATGTGTGGGTACTTCCCAAAGTCGCATTTCACATCCTCAGTGGTCAGGATGCCAATATCCCAAAGTAGCCTTCTGATAGGGCCCTGTCCTTTCTAATGCAATTCCAAGGTCCTGACTGGGAAAGACATTCCGCATTCCTCCCTAACTAAAAACTAAACTGTGCCAACCCATGACAGTGTGTCTCCTGAGCAAGGCTGGATAGATGCATCTTCTTACTGTGGCTATCTACCATTTGTTCAAGGAAAATTATTCATAGTAGATATACTAAAAACAAGAGCATAAAATTACTCAAGGCCTTCAATAGCTGAAGACTAAAATACATTTCAAATGAGACAAAAAAGGACAGAAACATTTTCACCATTTTTGGAAGATGTAGGACGCTGGCTCCGGTAACAGGACCAGAGCATGTCTTGCACATCCCAAATGTCCCAAAAGATAAGGGAATGGTTTTTTCAGTAACTTCTTGAGTACTGGAGGCATTATAGAAAATTTGAAACAAGATTGTGATGTGCTAATTATACGGGATGAATAGGAAGTCACTGTTTGAAAGATTTTCATCCTGAGTGAAACTATGAAAAATCTTGAGGTGCAGTTCAGCAACTAAGAAGATGTACATTTAATCACTGAAACCATTGTTTCATAAGAACAAGCTGACTTTGTTTAATATATATCTTACTTTTCTGGTTCATAAGTTTGTCTGATAAAGGCAATTGTGGACATGACAGACTGCTAATCCTTACTTGTTGTGACAAGCTAGCTGGGTGTCATCCCAGAAAAACCCCACCAGTATCAACAAAAACTCCCCACTACATAATACAGGACAGACCCAATGGATTAAGCCCTCGGTGATTAACAGTGAGGAGCAGTCATGAAATGGACTGCTGTGTTTCTGAGTCAGGCAGCCTAGGACCGAGGCACTGGTTTTGTTCAGCACCTGAGAGTGATTCAAGAGCCCTGCAAAGCCAGTGTGTGGAAGATGCCCAGGCAGCAAGGGATATCTGTTATGACATGGCAGTCACGCAGAGGGAGCTGGAGCTCAGCTCAAGTCACCCGAACAAGAACGATTTTAACACCAGGCAATGCAAAACCACATGTCTAGGGATGAGGAGTGCTGGATCTGTGTGGAGGGAAATAGGATGCTGGAAAGAAATTACTCTGTAAGTTTGTGAACTAAAAGGGGTCAAGCAATGCAACTGAAGGGATCAGGACAATGCTGTGAAAAAATAAAAAAAAAGATATTATGGACAAGAAAATAATGAGCAACACAGTGAATGTAAATGCCTAAATACAGCATTGGTGAAGTGATCCTGAACACCTGTGTCAAGTTAGTGACTACATTTCTTACAAAATTAAATTAACTCGCAGAAGAGGCCTACCAAAGAGTTGGAGTGCAGGAAAATTGCCAAGAGCTGTGTGAAAAAATATAATTTGTTTGTCAAGATCTGTAGACAATGCTTCTATAGTGTCTTAAAATGCCTAGTATTATGAAGGTATTAGTATTTCAGATAAATTATTCAGTGGTAATATTTAAATTATCAACAGATAATAATAATCAGGTTTAGGTAGCAGAAATAAGAAATACATTTTTTACACAAGTACATTTGTGGTTAGAAAGGGGCTGAGATGTAAACTGTTTCTCCACTTCCTGATGACATCAGCCAATGATATCACCTTTCTGTGTGATATGTTTTAGTCTAACACAAGGAATTGATCTCAATATATGAACACTCAAAATTAAATTATCTGTTCCTTGCATGTGGTTGGGCTAAATTTCATGATTCTTTCTTGCCTTAAGATTGGTGATCCTCCCAGTTCTCTCCCCACATTGTTCTGCACATTAGGGTTTGCACCATGGAAGCCACAAATATATTAGAAAATATAAAAACTTGTAAAACACCATGGTTAAGTAGCAGTTCTTACTGAGTATTTGAGACCATTTACAAAACAGAAGAGAGGGAACAAAGGGAGTCAGCAAGACAGACGAGACATGCCAACTGCAGTACCATGTGCTACGATTGTTAGATTTGTGGGTACCCAACAAATTCAGTGGAACCAAAGGATACCCTGTCTTGTGGGTCAGGTGACCCCACTTCAGCATGTGCTGGACTGAGAATCCTGCCTAAATGTTCTCAAAGCCTTTTACTGCAGGTTTGGGCTGTGTGCTGATCCTGTTATCAAGTCTAAGAGCAGGAACTGTGGTCCTGCCAAAATTAGATAAGGGTTACAAAAAAAGAGAAAAGGGCACCAGCAGACACTGCTATCAAACAGAGTGCTTGCTTGTGCTCTTACGCTGCTGGAAATCATCAGCAAATTAGGAATAAAAGGAACATGCAGGCAGTATGTTCCCAGCTGAATTGCTATAAATGTCACAGCATTTGTATTGACACCATAGACTGCTTCATCACTTAAAAAAAAAAAAAAAAAAAAAAAGGGAATAAAGATAATATTGCAAAGAAAATTGTTTTTCAAATGAGACTAGTCAAACGTACTTAGTTAAATCTACCCTGCAGGAATCTAATCATCACTATAATTGAATGATGTACAAAAGATAATAGACTAAACAGTAAGTCTACATCACTGATAAAAAACTACTTAAAACATATTAAATATCTCTTACCAAAGAATAAATGGGAATGAGACAAAGATGTGGAAGAGTTTGAGCTGTTTATGTTCATGTTTATGCATCATGTTTCAGAGCTGACACTGGGTGATGCACAGAGACTCAGGAGTCATTGAGACTGCAAAATCAAGAGAGATAAACACCACAGGAAATACTGGCAGCTCAGATGAAACTGTGCTCTTGAGAGTCAGCAGTATTCTGCAATCACTTGAAAGCCTCCAGTGTACTTTACCATGTCTTGGCCTTTGTTGAACAAAAAAGCAGGATGGGGTTGGTTTCTGCATACAGCAATACCAGTTGGAAATGGAACACCAGGTTGCTGAAGGGGTTTTTATGAGGTCTCAGCCGGGCAACACCTGCCCATTTGACAATACTCTTCATAGTTAGAATGACTCCTCTGATGTTTTGAATACCACAGTGCATCATTTATTCCTTTTCATACAGGAGGAAATTTCTCTCCTCAAAACCCATGAGACTGTGTTTGGCAACAGCCAGTCTGTGACATCTCTCTGGGGAATGAGGAACCTAAGAGCAGATACCACCTCATGAAATATCCTGTAGCACACAAGAAAGACCAGTGAGAACATTTCCCCTATCCCTTCAATCATGCGTTCCAGAGGGACCATAACATTTACCTTTGTCTTGGAGAAGTAAAGTCATGGCATACATTGCAACAGGACAAGATTTTAGTTCTGGGGCATTTTCATACCAGAACCTTAAGCTGAGAGAAGAGAGCAGGACTACACTTGCCCAATTCTACAACAAGAACATTTAATCTCATGAAGCTCAGTTTGGCTGCTTTGCCTAACCATCAGGTCCTGCTTCAGATTTGGTCTTCATATTATTCCACTTGCATCAGAGGGTAACTGTTTCTGTCCAGCAAGATCAGTGATTTCTAGTTGAAGGAAAGAGTGAGGGCATCTTCAGAAAACAGTGCATGTGAATAGACTCATCTCAACCAAAGGGGTTATAATCAGTATCTTTAATTACAATATAAATTTGCAGCAAGACATTTTCCTTTAAATAATTACTTTTAATCTTGTTGCATTTCTTCTCCTTCATTCTTTTGCAAGGGAGAGGTAAACCTTCCTGGTTACTAGCCAAAAAGATGTGTTGATTTGAAGTTGTACAAAGTCTTTGCACAGAATTTGGCAGGTTTTGTTGTTGTTGTTGTCCAGAGGGACACATGGTGAACATGTTTAAGCCATTAGATAACGTACCCTGCTTAGGTTCTTCATTCTGTGTTACAGAGAATGGCAAGTGAAAACTGAAAAGCCTAAAACTCTTCTTTGCATCCTGCTGTTTCTGGATGGAAAATGGGATTTAATAAAAGTACAGAAATTTAAAACTATGGTAAATTGGTTTCATATGTTTCGGTTACTCTTCTCAAACTACATTTTGCACTGGAAATTAATAGCTTGGTTACTGAAAGCCTTATCCATATAATGGATTTTAAACAATGAAAGCAAAACAAAGTGGATATTTCTGCTGTACCTGGGGGAGTGACTGTGCTGCTGAGAGCTGGTGCATATCCTTGGTGAAACTCTGATTCAACATGATCAGCTCCTCTCCTAGAGCTCCAACTGTCTCAAGGACTTTGAGAACAAACAAGTAGTGTTTGAATATTATCTATCAGTGTTTAGTTCAAGCTATTTTAATACCCTGCAATAACCTTAAAACGGACCATCATGATTCTGAATTAAATATAAACTGTATAATTATTTCAAGAAAAAAAAAAAAAACAAGCTAAGTTTAAAATAATATGTGAGTTGGTCCATATAAATTTGAATTTCTATTTAATAATATTTGGTAGGAAATACACTGTAATTGATCAAATAATAAATAATATTTAATTTTATTTGTTATCTCTCTACGGTATGGATTACAGTGCTGTGTACCTCCACTGCACCAGACGGAAGCTGTGTAATGAAATTTGTGACCCAGCATGTTCAGGGAATGGAGGAGGACCAGGCTTAGCTAGCAGAGAGTTGGACCCACAGTTATAGTAAACATAGGCACCATATGAAGGGTGCTGAATGAGTAGGGTGTGGGTATTCATCACATTGTAGGGACAGCAGCTTTCCCAGTTGTCCCACTTCTGGAGAGGGAGTGAGGTGCTTCAGGGCCGTGATTCTCCCTTCCTGCAAAGGGCTGGGGCACTTCAGGGAATACTAGCTGAATCCAAGGCTTCTGCTACCCACTGAGAGGCCTTATGGCCCAATGTTTCTCTGAATCTCCATCCCAAAAGATACCAATTAATATATTTGTGAAATCCAGGGCAGACTCAAAGCTTTAGTACTGAGAAATTTTATTATATTGTTGTATTACCCTTTTGTTCCTAACATTTACAGTCCCCTTTCACCAGCTCTTTAGGTTACAACTGTGCTGTAGCAGCATATGGGATTTTGAAAGCACTGTGCCATAACAGCATTTTATTCTGAAAGTCATGTACTCTCAGCTGTAGCCAGAGCTATGAGCAGGAGTTAGACCTGTACACCATCCAGGTCCTTTTATATTCAGCACTCTTCTATTAGAGAAGTTTTTTAGGTATCCCTGCTTCTAAAACTGCTTTACTGCTGCATTCACTCAGCCTCTCCCCAAACACCAGCTTCAAAGCCTCTGTGCTTTCTGCGCGCTTTCAAATACAAAAAAATATTGCTTTTTTCTAAAAGATGTGCTTTGTTCCTTTTGTTGGATAAGCAGAACGTTCCGACAGCCTCAGCACTTCATCATTAACTGCAAACCATAATTCACACCCAGCCTGGGAGAGAACTGGAGCAAAAAGAAAAATGGTTTTGCCTCCCTGCCCCTGACCCCATGCCACTGTGTTATTTGTCACAAGATTGGTAAGCTGTTCATGAGTATAAATCAGTATCATTCAAAACCCGATGTCAAATGAAACAATGAAAATCCCAGGATTTTATGAATGGGAGGGATTGTCCTGTGCTCCCAGACTTGGATCAATGCGAAGCTGGCAGGGGAGGCCACGGCGATGCAATAAATGCTGCCATCTGTTACCTCTGAGTTCCTGGAGCATGTAAAAGGCACCAGTGAAAATCAGCCCTGCCCTGACATGAGATGCTCAGGCAGTTCCTTCCCACCCATGAGGGGAGCAGGCAAAGCCAGCGTGTGGTGACATTAGTGACACTTTGCCTCACTGGTGTCACCACAGGGAAAGGCGCCTGGGGGTGGCAGGACTGTTGGGGGGCATCCCCATGGTGGAAGGCCTCCAGGAGCTTTCAAGCACCATGGTTGTTGGATGCTTGTCTCCCCCACAGCACAGGCATAGATCAGTGCCTTGGTGGCACCGGGGTCCTGCTTCACTGCCCGGGTAGGTCCCGTGTGCAGCACACTGTGAAGAGCTTTGTGTATTTCTGTGTGCATAAAGCAACCACTCCCACTACAGCACCTCATCCCGGGTCTGAGGGTGATTCAGGAGAGCATGCTGGGCAAGGGGGCTGCTTCCCTCCTCCTCAGACCCCTGCAAGCACAGTCTATCTTCAAGTGCACAGGACCTGTTTGTCAGGTTCTGTCACCCCTCCACAAGCATCTCCCCACTGTGGGGAATGGGGGCTGCCTGCCAGCATTTGCCATGGGAGCAAATCGCCCTGATGCTGACTGCTTGGCTGAGCAGCGGTGCGTTGTTTCTGCACACTCAGGCGTGATGTGGTTGGGATTGTTTAGACCCAAAATACCTGCAGCTGAGGTCTTAAACACAGAGGCATCCCAAAAGATATCAGGCTGTTGTTCTCTGCTCTGCAGAGAAATCTGTGAAGCCTAATGACAGAAACAGAAAGGGAGACACGCACATGCAAAAGCAGCCTGCTCAAAAACTACCCAGTTATTTTTGGTTCAGAGTACTACTAATGTTTGCAGACACATTTTTTTCCCACACCCTGAGTTCGTGCAGAACAGGGGAGAAAGGTCTGTAATAGCTCATCATTTTCATTTGCTTTGTGTTTAGATAACATATTTCCAAATGTAAAAACTGGGTGGACAATACTGGATACCCAAGGAGCACTACTGGAAACACTGCTTGTATGCTTATCTTTGAAAATCTGGTCCTGGGGGCTGTGTTAATTTCTCTCATTATTTTAGCTGGGCCTCTCTTAACTCTTCCCCTCCCAGGCACATGGTTGCTTGGAGCTGAGGCCACGTGGCCCACAGACACATTGGGACCTACTGATCATACCACAAATTCACTGAGATGCTACAGGGTGGACCATCTGTGTCTGATTATGGACAGCAAAACAGCCGTCCCACAGCAGGGACAAGCATGAAGATGAACCTCTCAAAAGATTTAATTATGTAAAAGTAATTCCTATTTTGAAATCCGACAGAATTTCTATTTTGAAAATTAACTACTAGAAAAAATCTTGTTCTGTCTATTTGTGTCAAAATATTTGTGTCCCTCCCCCCCTGCTTCCTAGTTCACTTTGTATTTGCAGGAACCATTGCACAGGCCGTGACACCTCATGTTCTGAGCAGCATTCTTCTTCAAAATCAGATTAAACGGAGATATGCCTGAGTTTCTGCTGAACATGAATAAATGGCAGGTAGCTCCTTACCTCTGAGCTTGTCAAACAAGAGTGATTAGAAATATGTAGTTGGCTGGAAAAAACCAGCACAGAAGCCCATGAAGCTATACAGAACAGCCTCATAAGCTGATTTTTAGCTTAACTGGTTTTCATCTAGCAAGAACTTCACTGGGAGGAAAGTAAGACTAGTCAGACAAGAAAGAAAAAAGTTCACTTTAAAACCCCAATTCATTTTCCATATAGGTCTCAAAGCACTATAAGCAATGACTGGCAGGTGCCTACCCTTCCTAAGCAATTGCTTATATGGTACTATGGCCCCGAAATTCTTTACTATATTAGCAGATAACCACGCTTGATCAGAGCTATTAACTAATTTAGATAATTCACATGCATTCACTACCCTGTATAAGGGAGTGAAGGGTTCCAAAGCACCTTGGCTGGACTGGGGACACTCCAGTTCCAAATCCCAGTGTGAAATACAGACATTGTAGAGTGCTGGTCATACCACATGGGCAGAGATTTAGAAATGCCCTTTTTCCCCCAGTCACTCTGTGGTCAAGGTGGTTCCAAGAGGAGATGGGATTAAGAGTTGAGCCTTCCCCATCCAACACAATCCTGTGTTTGCTGTAGGCTGGTAGCTGGAAGAGGGCACACTGTGGGCATGTGGGGGGGCAATGGGCAGTGAGCTGCCTGCAGCCTGTGTCACTGCTGGGGACATCTCTGAGCTGGAAACAACTACATCAGTCCAGAGATGCGCAGCAGGGCTCAGCCTCCAAGCTGCTCAAACATTGTCAAATTTGGGGGTTGGGAAATGCCTTACAAGATGCATGAGGTCTATCCTTGTACTGGTGGGGGAAGCACAGAGCAGGTGAACCAGCAGCTGCAAGGAATCCATGTGGCTGTATGCACCTTCCCAAGGCCCTTTCAGTCCTTCTTTGATACCAGACACTACCGTGATTTTGAAATCTGACCACAGAGGGCAGTCCCAAAGCAGAGATCATTGGGTTTTTTACTAAACATGGGAGAATGAGTGATGGATTTGACTCTTGTTTGTACTCCCCTGATCCCAGCCCTTCAAGGGAAGAGGCCAGCCTCCTCTTGCCTTTCCTTTTTGTGGATGCTGTGATCCTTCAACAAGTGGGCTCTCTTAGTTCTGCCTGACTGACTACTTGTATTTCTTTTAGTGTCTATAGAGGAATGAGGACATGTGACACAACTGTGCAGGACAGGCAGGAAGAGCTTGGATCAGACAGATGTTGTATCCTGCCAAACAGGCAGCACAGCTTCCCAGGCACTGCAGGGGGAAGGGTGCAATACTGTGGCACCTCAGACCAGCTGGGAGCTCTGCTGTGATCCCAATGTGTCTGACCTCTCATTTGTGGCCTTGCCACAGCATTGTTCTGGTCAGGAAAGGACAACAGTCTATGTCTTGGGCAATGTGTGTCATACAGCATCATAGAGGACAAATACCCCAGTGGTGCCAGCTCAGCCTCCCTGAATACCTTTCGTCACAGTTCTTAAGGTTTCTTACTACAGTCCCGTCTCTCAGCTTTGGTAGCAGATAGCAAGTCTGCATCTCAAACCATAAAAATCTACCAGAAAACAGGTTTGGGTAATTTCCCTAACATAAAATGCTATGTCCTTTTCTTTTTGTGCACATCCTGAAGTTGTAGAGCAGGGACCAAATTTTCAGCTCACAAAATGGTGATGTAGGTACAAATGTGTGGCCAAAAGGCTGGAAGCAGGCCAGAGAGTGAAACATTTAACTCAGGCAAGTGGGTGCAAGGGCTTCTGGCCCTGAGTTGCTCTGGTGTGGATTAGAGGATCACAGGATGGCTCAGGTAGGAAGGGACCTCATCAGGTTGTGTGTGTAGCCCAGCCTCCCACTCAGAGCAGGAGCAGCCCATTTGCCATCTGCCTTTGCCTTTCCCTAATTCTGCTCCATCCCAAATGACCCTGGGGATCATCTTGCAGTAGATAAAGCCAGGTCTCTACAGTCATGTATCCCAGCTGGGGCTGCTGCTTCCTTTCCTGGGCAGTGAGGAGCAGCACTGGGCTGCTGGGGGACATGACATGTGGGGGGAAGGATCCCTTCAGCCACTGCCTCAGGAGCTTCGCCACAAGAATGACCTGAAACCGCTTTGCAGTTTTCAACAGTCTTAACAATGGAGATTGTTGTTTTATTAGATATTGCACAATCTAGTATCCTTATTGATTCAATATGAATATATATATATACACACACACACACACATGTATATGCACAGAGTGCTGCCGAATGTTATAAAAACCCTATTTCCATCAGGCTGCCCGCAGAAGTCAGTAGGGGGGACCAAGAGATCGGATGAGCAAACGGGAAGCAAAAGGCAGCCCTTTATTTGGATGTGGGGCTGACAGAGGGCTAGTCTCTGGATTAGTAACGGTGAACTGCCACTACAGGAACCTGTTTTGTTCCTAGGACACGTTACAAGTCAGCAGACAGCCACATTTTTCTGACTCATCAGCTGATACTAATTAATGACTTGGGAGCACACCAAAAATCCCTGTTGGCCTTCCTTCCTTCCTTGAAAGGCTGTAATTGTGTTTCTCCCCTTCCCCCCAGCTTTAGGGGAAAAAAAAAAAAAAAATCACATCAAAAAGCTATACATTTTAAATATGGAGAATGACTAAAATAGCTCACCAGTCCCAGCATCACTTCAAATAAAGGTGCAAACCCTCCAGAGGGAAGGATGCAAACCTAATAAGGAATATAAAAGCACCAATATTTTTTTTTTTCTTTTTTTGGTATGAAAATCAACATTCTCTGTTACTAGAACTGCCTGTGACAAAGCAAATGCCCATGTCTGTGAGCTGCTGCATCTCTCCGCCAGCCAGGCTAGCAATGATAAGCAGCAGGATTTCAGGTATACACATTGAAAATGTCTTTGTTTCTCTGAACAAAAGAATGAGGCAAAACTCCACAAACCCCAACATTATCCTCCTTCAAAGTGGCTAGGTATGGTCTCTTGTCTCCCCAGGGATACAGCCGCCCTTGCTTATGCCATATCTGCATCCTCAGTGTGACCAGAATCAGTTAAAACCCAGCTCCTAAAAGTCAGGTTTACAGACTGACTCCCAGCACCTGTATTTCTCTGTCCTAGAAAACAAAACCATTGAGCTTATATTCTTCTGGAGACCTTCATCCCTTATTTAATGTCTAGTTTCTCACTTAAATAGTCTACGTTGATTTGAAACCAGTATTTCCCAAATCCACCATAAATATTAATTCTCAGGGGAATGTATTTAGACAAAATGTAAATAGTTTCCTGTATGCAATTTTGTTTGGACAGAACAACTGCCATCAAGATATCATGTGATCTCCAGGGTACCATGAATAGTGTTTTCATACTTTTCTGTCACTGGGGTATAATTAAAAGTTGTGGGGTTTTTTTTGTTCGGTTGGTTGGGGTGTTTTTGTTGGGGTTTTTTTTTGTTGTTGTTTTTGTTTTTTGTCTTGAGTCATTAGTGCATAAATAAAGCCTCCTTGTGAATTACCTCAGTCTCCTTCAATGCAAGAAGCACACAGAGCAAAGCTGTGGTTTTGAATTCTGTTTTTAACAGATATAACCCTCTTAGAGCTTAACCATGTCTTTACAGACACAAATGCTCAATTACATCTTTACTTTCGTTCTTATGCTCCTGTACTGTTTTGTGAAGCATGAAGGAGCATAAAATCACTTGCCATGATTCCTAGAGGATATTTAATTGGGTGAATGTCCTGATGAAATTATTGCACCTTCATCATGTACATATCTAGCTCCAAATGAAATATTAACAAGTCTGAGAAAGATAAAGATGAATAAAAGGGTCTAAAATTTTTATTTCCCACAAGTACCCTCAGAGTACATTAGACAACAGAAAGTTTGATGAGAAGAATCTTGAGTGACTTGCACACCTGCAGAACTCAATCCTGTGCAAAGTCATACCTCAAAAATGCATTCACTAATACTTTTCCTTTTATCTCTAAGGGCTTCTTAGAACAGACTTTCTTGGAATGGCATCTTTGTTTGCCTCTGCTGTTCTTGCTGCTTTCACATTTCAGTGGCTGGAGCATACCAAAAACCATCCTGGCATTTTCTTCTGCCCTGAATGCAAGGGGCCTAATGCATGTTTGCTTGGGACTAATGGCTCATTCAAATTAAAGCTCAAAGCAGGTACTATCAGCACTTTATGAAGATTGTAAGAATAGTTGACATAAAGCTGCCTGCTGCAACAGGGACTCAGAAAGGGCTACTGACTGCCCAGGGCCAGAAGCAAGGAGGCCAGCTGGAAGGCAGGCTGAGAATGAAATAACACCTCTGTTAGTTTCATATTCAGAAATATGAACAGCTTCTCATTCAGAACTCAGAATTTAAAGCTGATATATTACAGAATGAACACAGGCATCTATTTACTTTATCTCTTATCCTTGTTAATTCTGCAACGTAGCCCGGCTCATCCAAAGCTTAGCACTAATTTAATGTCAAAAATTCAAAAGCATTTGAGTGGCCAGGCCAGAACAAGTTTGCTAGTAAATTGGCTTGCTTATGTTCATAAGATAAGAGCACAGAATACTCTTTTTATCTTTTATCTATATTTAATTTATTTAAATAAAAGTTTTGGGGTATGGGGGTGGTTCCGTTTGTTTGTTTGTTGGAAAGTTCCCAATGGGTCATTTATATTAGAGGAAAGAGGATCAGATTAAAAACTCCAGATCTTTATTTGCCTCCTTCACAGGGCAGCCATGATTTTCTTCTCTTTCCCACTGATGACCTGTAGTGGGGAGTGTTGCTTTGAAATACAGACAAGGACAAGGCATCTCCTACGGAAAGGGAAGAAGAAAAAGAAACAAAAGCAAGGAAACAGAAGCATCACCAAAACCACACCTGTTTTCCTGTGACAGGACTAAAGATCCCAAGCTGAACTATCTCCTGTTCTAACAAAACAAAGTTGATTCTGTGCCTTTTTCTGGCAGAAGACTCCATCTCAACCACCACATCTGTAGACCAAATTTGCCTCAAATTCTGACTCTAGGATGTGTGTGGTTTGAACATGTGAGGCTTTAGGCTTCACATAGGAACAGAAATGCAAGTATGAGCCAAGGCTTTGGAGTGATTTCTAAAGCAAGCATGGAAACAGGATCTGAAGGGTTTTTTAGCTGAATTTGTCTGTGTTTTCTGGTGCTTCAAATTATTGTTATTTTTACACAGAGGGTTTAAATTAACTGCATGTTTGTACATGGTAAATCTGAAAACAGAGTTGATTTTAATAATGGAGTTGATAGCACTGAAAAACACTGAATATAAAACCCTGTAAATAGCAAATCCTTTTGTGGGTGCCCACCAAGTCCAGGCAGTAATCCATGCTGTTTGCATTGAATTTTCCCCTTTGCTTCCTCCATTCTGGTAAAAATACAAATAGAAATTTATCTGGTCAAACATGTAAGCTTGCCCCATCCATATTCATGGAGAAAATGTGTTCGTTTGAGTTCAGTGGCCCAACCAATCCACCTAATCTGGGTTATCAGTTTGCGTTGTACATACCAGACTAGTTAAAAATGAAAATAGAAGAGCTTTTGACCACTCTGCATCAAGAGCAGAAAAGTGAATTGCACAAGCTATCCAAACAGACACACTAAGAGAACACATTAAACTAACCCTAATAAAAATATTCCATTCCTCAAATTTTGCATGCAGCGTCTGGTAACATCTCCTTAAACACAGCTGCTTTTCTTTTTTTAAAATTTTTTAGCATATGCATATAGCTAATATGTAAATGAATTGTGATAAAAATGCCATGTGTGTTGTGTCCATATGCCACAGCTTTGTAAACTCTTTAGGTAATACCAACAATAAAATTATGGAAGTATCATTGCAGTGAAATTGTGACAATGGTAAGCTAAAACCAGCGGATGATCTAAACCAGAAATCCCTCAAAAAGGGGAACTTTTGTTCTCTTAAACACAAGGCACAGGCAAGCTGTTGCAAGCAGTAAAATAACTGAGCTGAGATACTTGTCCTGCTCTTCTGGCCCCCAGAAAACAAATGTAAAATATTGATCCTATAGCTCAGTATCTGCTAACACCCACCTGGTTTGGACTTTACAGCATACAAGGCTAGGCAGAACCACATTAGAGAGATGCATTTCAGCAAGCACTGCATATAAACAAGGTGTCACATCATGTCAAAAAATGTCACCAGGCCTCACACAAACTAGCAATGCAAGATTTATTTTTTGAATTATCTATTCCTGAATACTTATCTACAATACACAAGTACAATAAAATATGGTTATAGGAAATACATAGGGTTCAACCAGGTTGGGGTTTTTTTTTCAGTCTCCACTTGCAAACCCTTGGTAAAAGCCCTGACTGTGGGGTTTTTTTGTGTTGTTGTTGTTGTTGTTGTTGTTGGTTTTGTGTGTTTTTTTTTTTTTTTAAATGATGTATTTTCACCAAGATTCTCCCAGGATGGAGAATCAGCATCTAATAATTTATTTTCATAATTGGCTGCTATGCTATGGAATGCTCCTATGAAGCTTTGGATATTGAAGCCCAGTTGTTATCTGCCAGCAATGTTTATGCACACAGAGCTAAAGATCAGACAAAATTTCATTTCAGGAAATAAAAACCACTGGAAGACAAATGCAGAAACCATTTGGTAGAAATCATAGATACTGGAGTGCAACCTTTTTCCCATATTGAATTAGGAACAGAATATATTACAGAATTCAAAGGCAGAGCTGGAAGAGATGGCTGAGACCATTTGGTTTGAGATTTTGCAGAACATCAAACTCAGATTTCTCTGTTAACCCCTGTTGTATTCAGAGCACCTCTTTCAGCAGGAAAATAATGCAGTCTATGCTAGTTTTTAACTAGCTTAGTTGTTAATTACTCCTTGTGTTAAACACTTACACCTTCTTTTTAATCTGAAGTGTTTCTGTCTTTGACTCCTCTTGATGGACAGTGGTCTATATTTGTTGGGCTGAAGAGTTATCTGCTAATAATTTTTTCTTTCCTCTGTAGATATTCACAGGCTGCACTAGCCTTGTTTTTAATAAGATAAACAGACTTCTCTCCTTGAGACTCCCTTTTTTTTTTTTTTCTTTTTTTTTTACCATTCTGGTAGTTCTTACTTGAATCTTCTCCAGTTTTCAATATCCTCCTTGAATTGCTGACACCAGAAACGGACTCATTTGGCCAATGTGCTGTGCTGGTGCCAAACATGGAGGTAATATATCCTACTTACTCCTACTCAGTATTCCCATGTCTTTAATCATTTGGCAGAAGGGCTGGGTTAGCAGCTCATATTTGTCCTGATCTCCAGCTCTTTTCCAGTCTCTCACAGTTTCCTTGGAGGAAGCACTGCCCTTTCCCTAGAAGAATCCTCTGCACTATCTCCCTGGGCGTCTGGATTTGAGTTTGGCTGCATTTTCTATGTGCATGTATTTTAACATCAACCAGACTACCAGACTATCAGGTCATGCAGTCTGCTGTGTACCACTGCCCTGTCTGTACATCATTTGCTGTTTCTTCTATCAGTACATCACTATCAACCTTCAGGAATATGACAAAGCTTTAAGGTCTATTTCATGTTCCTTAGAAGCAAGGGAGTATATTTCTGTCACAGGCGCAAGCACGACTCTGTGTTCAGGGATCTCTTCTCCCCCAGTTTTATCTCTGTCTACTTGCAGGTCCATTGGCACCAAACCATATACTGTCACTAAATGGCAATAAGCAAATACACCAGGTTACATACAGATTAAGTTTAGTTCTGCAAAGGTTCTATTCTAGGTAATGAGAATGCTTAATAACAAAGAAGTGTCTAACAATCACTGGCTGGAAAATTAATTCATAAAAACATCATGCTGCTTTGCTTCTCAAGAGATGTTTACTACATCTTGACATTTCGTGGGGAAGTACTGCTGCAGCCCCTCAGTGTGAATGCAGCACATGAGACTGTATGTGCTTATTAATAATAACTTTCTTCTGGTTTCTTCTTATCCTTCTGGCACTCTTCTATAAGTTTTATAAATGTGACTTTCCAAACTTCAAGGGGCAGTTTAAAACTTGTCATTTTCCTGTACATGCTGTAATTCCATTCAAGTGTGCCTGTCACTGCAAACCTACGAATCACATCCATGCTGGCATCAACTGCAGTACCCTTCTAAATCCCACTAGAGATTCCCCAGTCAGCCTGGTACCAGCCTGCACCCGACACACTGCCCACCACAGCACTGCCCAGCCCTCCTGTCGCAGAGCCCTTGCAGCAGGCATGGCAGAAACACAGCGGGGAGACTGTCGCCTCTCCCAGCCAGGACCCAAAGCTGGCTCACTCTGTGCCACCATGCTGTCATGCCACTGCCACCCAAGACCTCTGCCAGGTTCCCCAAAGATAAGATGCCTGAAGACTGGCAGCCTGCTGGCCCTCCAGCTGGAGGCAAGAGAAGTCTTATGGAGGTGGGATCAACCCAGTGGACTGCAGCTCTCAGTACAGCCAGTGAAAATAACTCAATAACAGTGATTACCAGAAAAGCAGGGCTCACTGTGGCACATGCCAAAAGAGAGTCCCTGCTGAAACTTGCCTGGAACTTACAGGCAGGACACAGGACCCACAGCAGTGTGGGCAGGACAGACAAGCCGGCAGGACCTTGCTCCCAGGATGCAGAACGCAGAGGGAATCTCGCTCCACACAGCCATGGACGTGGGCAGAGGGCAGCTCCATCAGCACGCTGAGCAGCTGCACCCAGAGTCAATTGTTTCTTTTCCTGTTTGTCTGACTGACAGTGAGCAGAAGGGCTGTCTAGTGTTAGGGGTGATGTGTATCATATGTTTAGGCAGCAGTGGTGCATTGTATCCCTGTGGTGCCTTTGCTCTGCCCCTTCCTAGCCCCTGGGCACCTGACATCACTCTGGCAAGCTGCTGTACAGCAGGATTTTTCCAGCTGGTGCTGGTTTAAAAGCATTAACTGATCCTATTAACTGTCTTTGGAGGAACCCACCTTGCAACTGCAATGAGATCATGACAACTCTGACACCTGCAGACGTTCATTACCCAATTATTAATGGAGCAAAAGGCTTTTCTTTGCACATGTAGCTAAAATCCCTGGAGTTCACCCCTCCTGCTCTACCCCTCTCTCTGCCTTATCACCCACCCCCCACCCCAACCGCTCCCATCATTTTACTGTTTTTTAAACAACTGATTCCTCCGGAAAAAATACATCTCATTTCAAGCTTCAGTGGAAACCAACCCAGCCCAGCACCCAAAGGAGATGCTCAAAGATCCACTGGGGCTCTGGTGCTGAGCATGACACAGGAGCAGACTCCAGAGGTGGACTCAAATCTCTGCAGCCACAGGAAGTGAAGCAGCTGTGGCCCTGCACAGCCTGGGTAGGAAGAGCAGGAGGCAGCTGCTGGGCTCTTCATCCAACATGGTGAGAGAAGAAGGAACAGAAATTTACCTTAAGCCAGAAGGCAGATTTAGGCAGGCTGCATGACTCAGCACAGCCTGCCCATGGTCAGTCCTGCCCCAGTGTGGAGGGCTGCTCTTTGGGGAGCTCCATGGCACCACACCTCTGTAGTGGTCGCATCTGGGCAGTCCAGAGATCTCTTTCCATGGCTGCACCAAGATTAAGTCCATCTCCAGCTGATGCCAAGCTAAGGAGGAAGTTAAAGTGGCATAAATGCAAGTTATCCATATTCATAGTCTTCTCCTTGGGCACCACCAGGGCATGGCTGGGCTTCAGCAACTCAGCTGCAGAAGCCAGTGGTGCAGAGGTTGAAACCTATGGGGGCTTTCAGAAGTCAGGACATCTGCATCTTCCTCGTTTCTGGTCTTGCTTGGTCTGTGTCCATACAGTGACACAGAAGGGCAGTAACATTTAATCCAGGATTCTTTGCCACGTGTGCTGTATCTCATGACGAAAAGAAGGGAAAACAAAGGAAAAATTAACTGATTGAGGTGTAATAGGGCCGAAGTTGGTTACATAAAAACAGGGCTGAACAAAGCATTTGAGCACAGGCTACTGGGAACAGCCCTGGCGAGGATCAAAGAGACCAGTGTGTCAGCCAAGCCCATCTGGAACTTCCCACTATCACCTCTTGCACTTCGTAGTCGCTACAGAACTGAGCTAATAAGTGCACAAGTTCTCCTGGTCTTTCTGGCAACCCTGTTTAATACACATGCTCTTCTACTTCTCATAATTCTTGCTGCCATCCCTGAGAATCCTGAATTACTAATATTTAAAATAATAAAGTAGATATGAAATTGCATTATAAAGCAGATTCATTATTATTCAAGTGATACTGGTGCAGTACTGCAGGGCTCCTTGTTCCTAAGCTCTGAGACCAATGCCCA
Source organism: Hirundo rustica (assembly GCF_015227805.2). Lineage (NCBI taxonomy): Eukaryota > Metazoa > Chordata > Aves > Passeriformes > Hirundinidae > Hirundo > Hirundo rustica. The sequence goes on from NC_053453.1 coordinate 38,196,236, forward strand.
GGGAGTCCTGGACAAGAAGGGCTGCTCCACTTAGGGACAGTGTGAAGGGTGCCAAGGAGCCTCTAGTGATTTTTTTTTTCCCTCAAAGGTGAATGCATTGCTCTAAATACACACTAGTTTTTAGCACAGCTGGTCTGCACGTGCAAAAGAGTCATAGACACTCCCAATAAGCCTCTGTTCAAAACCTGAAAAGGCCAGGAAGTGTTTTAATGTAGTTATTCTTTGCTTTTAAAAAAGCACACAGAAGGAAGCAGGCTGCTTTCTTCCATTCCTTGGCTGGAAAGAGCTTTAACAACTCCCCCCCATCTAAAATAAGGGAAGCTGAACAGCAGGTTGCACAAGATGAAAGGGACTGAAATATTACTAGAGCTACAGCAATCTTCTGTTCTTATAATTGTTTACATTCATTCTCCTTTGCCACTGTCCTTTACTAAAAGCATGTATTGATTTTTATCTGTTCCTTTGCCTACTCTCCCCCAGGTCATTTAGATGCTTACAGGAATTTAAATAGACTTTCAGAAATGGTGCTTCCATTTCTGAAGGTTACTTAAAAGGACACTGTCAAGACATTTCCTTTGTTTTTGTTTTTAAAATTTATTGAGTTAAAATTTGAAGATATTTTATGTTGACAGGATTGATGTTTATCCAAGCATAGGTCAGATTCAGATTTCCCTTATTACCTAGGCTCTAACTGAGCTAATATTTTTCCTTCATCAGAGAACTGCTACCAACATAAACATACCTCACACTGTAACATAATAAACTCATGTCTTCTGCAGAAGAAACTAATAATATAGAAAAGAATTGTGGCATTAACTTTCTGCTTTATGTAGTTACAGGAATTAATGCTGGAACATCTTTCTTTTTTTTTTTTTTTTTTTTTTAATTCCTTTGATACCAAGATGCATGGCGAAAAGGGAAAAGCCATCAGCAAAATCAAACTTTAATTTCCAGCACTTACTTAAACAAGTCCACGTGGGTTTTTTTCCTGTGAATCTGTGCAATGACAGTCACAATGGAGGCAGACAAGAGCAGCAAGGCTGATCCATGCCGGCAGCACGGTGCTGGACACCTCCTGCAGATTGGCTCAGCTGCACAGCATGGCTGCAAGGGGCACGCAGGCACTCACACTGAGGTCCCTAGGGTTCCAGTGAGGGTGGAGATCCTCAGTGCTCCCCCTCCATTCTTCTTCCAAACTAGGAACCTCCAGGCGTTCTCCCAGAGAGAATAAAGCAGCTGTCTTGCAGGGGTCTTCCATACTTTCCAAGATTTCAACAGAGAGAGGAAACCATTTTCTCTGAGAGTCCCTAAACCATGTCCTCTGCCAGCCTTATGCTGGGGACATCTCTTCCATCCACATAGCTGGGCGGTTTCTTCCTTTTGGGGTGTGGGGAATGAATCCCACACACTTTCCTTGATCCCATTCAAAGTAATTTAAATACCTTATTAAGGCCTCAACTGGTCCTACTCTCCTCTCAGCAGAGAGAAGAATGATAGTACGAGTATCTTAAGCATGGGCTTAGCAAAGCTTCAAACAAGGGACTTTGGAGCAGGCCCATACCTTTCTTTGTGTAAAAAGACCTAATCATCAGATGAAATGTAAACGCCCCACTGATGGTGGGCCTTTAGTCAAGCTCCGGAAAATAAGGGTTCCTCCTTGAAGATAGGTGGATTAGAATTACTACCAGAGGGGGAAAAAAAAATGGAAACAAATAGGTTTTGAAGTGTTTGTGCCTGGGTCATCAGGCCTGTTGTTGGAGAAGCTGTTATTAGTTACACACAGCACCTCTGGAAAAAGAAAGAATCCTTCAAAAGTGGCGGCTCTGCCGACACAGTGAATTCTGCCTGCCCTTATCGAAGGGTAACTTCTCTAGGCAGAGGCTTGCCCTGGGCAGAGAAACCACACACTTTGCTGTAAACATTCATCCACAGCAAGTGTCTGTGTCTGGAGCACCAATTACCCCTTCTGCCCTTTCCATCCCCAAAAGAAATTGAAGTGCTCACTGCTGATAATCATGTAGGAATTGTCCAAAAGAGCTTTGCGTTGGTTTGTAGTTTTCCAGACATGAAACGCTTCCCTCAGCTGGAAACAGAAAGTAAAAGGGAATCTGGGCTAATATTCCTGTAAGGAAAACTGGGGATATTTTGGATGAAGCCACAATTGGCCGAGAATCACGAGCATGAACCATATGGCAAGTAGCTGTGGATTCACTCAGATTTCTGTCCTAGGAAAAGCAGTCACAGGCAAGTCAGTGAAAGAAATTGGTTGAGAGAAAGGAAGGAGAACCACAATGATTTTAACTAGCACCAGTCAGCAGCAGAGTTTGCTTGTGAAATGCCTCAAAGAATGCAGTGAGTGTCCACCTCTATATTTCCCTCTCCCACTGATGGGCTTGTGTAAGGTTTTGTTGATTTTATGCCTGCTTCTAAATCTTACAGCACAAAGAGCACCATTAAGTTGTTAGCATGTGAGCATGAGCAGAGTAAGGTGGAGGCCTTTTTTTAAAGGACTTCACGTAGAGAACTTGTTGATATCTCCTTGCTCCTGTGGTTCGGTAGTGAAGCACTATCATTGCAGAAAACATCTTTGAAGTTATCCTCTCAAAGGGAACTAACTGGGAAGAACAGATAAAATCAGTTCTGCAGAGAAATCCATACAATTGTTGCAGCTTTTGCTGTTATATATCCATTTTTTTTTCCCTTTTGAGCCTAGTCCTTTTGAACTTTACTTCAGTAACAGGCCTTCTTGAACACAGTCTGAAGCAACCACAAAAACTATCTTTAAAAATCATTTCTATGCAGCTGAGAGACACGAAATTCCCTTCCACTGGCTTAAATAACTTTATTCTAATTTCAGTGAAATAAGATTTGATCCAGTGTCTCACCAGTGGTATTTTATAATTAGAATGTCCTTTTCTCAATCTCCCAGGTGTAACATCGCCCCCCCCCCCCCCCCCCCCCCCCCCCCCCCATGTTTATAACCTTTATTGGGAAGACAGTCTCTTACACTAAGTGCAATGCCAGGACTCAGGGATCTTCCAGGACTGGGAATCCATGGACTCTGAGTAAATATAAACAAGAAATTACCATTGCAAAAACTTACTTGCCATTAATTCAGCTGAAAGGTTACTCAGGCTGTTGTACAGCACCTATTCTATTTACTGATCTGAAGTATTACGGGGTCTTTTATCTGTTAATGGTAACAGTTGTCCTAGTTTACAGGATACTTGAGTGACACAAGTGTTAGTTCAATTCTTACTAAGCAGTCAAAAGTCAGCTGAGTAAACTTTTTCATTTTCTCACTTCCTTTTGGGAGATATTTGCCTGAAGACAACCCCAAACTAAGCCAGTGAAAAGGTGCCACAAAGTGTTGATCTTTCTAATACACAGTGTCTTCCAGAAATAGCTTGGAATTTCATTTCCACCTTAGAAAAAGCTAAACAGGCCAGCTGGAATTTTAGACAAAACCAGGGTGGGTCAGTTGGAAAATAGAAGATATCTTAAAAAGAAACAAAGGCAACATGCATAATTTTGAGATGCTTCGGGAACATAAATGCTCACACAACAACTGCAGAGCTAACAATGAAATCCCACTTACTTGAGCAACATCAAAAACATTTATTCCTGTGAGGAAGTATAATAAAACATTTTCCTCACATTTGCAAGACATTATCTCATAAGGTTTTGAATTGCAGCAATATATAAAGTAAAAAATGAGAAAATAATATGAGGGGTTTTTTTCAGTATTGAAATTAAAGACTTCCAGAGCTCATTGTAGAGGGATGACTTGTAGTTTCAATCAGTTCCAGTGAAGACTGAGAAGGAGGAATTTTCTGCACCCTTTGTTCTGCAGCATGCAGCAGTACAGGCAGATGATACACTCAAGAGATTTTGGAGCCATTTGTCATCTTTCTGGTAGGCAATTTACTCCGTGCCTGCACTCATGTCAGTAAATGGAGGTGTGTGTAAAGGCTTAGGGGGGACCTAGGACACCCTAGTGGGTGACTCCAAAGAGGATTCCATCTACTTTTTCCCCTCTAAATAAAATGGGTTCACAGGATGGGTTTGAATGCCAGCATATGCCAACCTGTGCTCTCTAAGAGAAAATTAAGATAATATCCTCATCAGCTGGCTTTCGCTTTTGTAAATAGTCTGCTGATATTACACTTGCTGCTGAGGTAATTTTTATGAAGAAGTTGGGGCAGAGAAGTTGTAGCTCAAGCACTTGCCTGCACACTCTTGGCAGTGGGTGAACTTGGCACAAATGGATCTCTGTGTGCTCAGTGAGGGAAACGTCTTCACATGCCTGGAAGGCTGTGGAGGTGAGATCCAGTGTGCCCTGCTCCCAGCATGGCTGGCCACAGTGCCCAGCATCAGAGGTAAAAGCCTGAGTTTCATCAGAAATTCTGTTTCCTGGGTGATATTTTTATTTGCAGAAATTGATATGCGCTGATTTAAAAAAAAAAAAAAAAAAAAAAAAAAAAAAAAAAAAAAAAAAAAGTGGATTTCCCTGAACCTTTTGTGCAGTTTAAAAATCTCTCAATTGCATCTGAAATGCAGGGGTTTTAGTTCTGGTAAGCAGATACTGTTTTGGCTAGCTCAGGAGACTGTTCTGTAACTTCATCTTTGCTACTGAACTAGATGTTCCCTGAGTGGGAGGAACTGATATCTGAATTTCAAAGCAGTTAATAGCCTTACTTTCACTTTTGCAGTATTTGGAAAATTGTAATTAACCAGCCTCACTAATTTACGTTTTTAATATTTAAATGTTGCTTGTTACACAGAAGCTGATTGCTGTAGTAGCTTCATTCTGAAAGCTCATTAAAACTGCTAAAATGTTTAAATACACACAGCTGAAGAAATACATGCATTTTTATAAGGCAGGTATTATGGCAATACTTTGAATTTCATTGGCCTGAGCAAATGTGCCAGACTTCTGCAGGATTTTTTAATCAAGCTTATTTGCATTTGCTTGAAAAGGTACATTGCTGTTTTTCTGATCTAAATACTTTAATGGATTAGCTAGCAGAAGTTTTAAGTTTGTGTTTTGCGTTGTCATTAACCTTCCATTATGACACAGCCTAGGAAAATCAGACAGGGAGTCTTTTGTGCTCTGTGTGATTCATGCAGGATGTAGATAAGACATGGATAGGAGGAGCAAGACTGGCATCTGGAATTTTCTTTTAAAGCATACCAATATTATTTAAGCACAATATCTCTTTACTTAAGGATGTATGCTTCCTTTCCTGAGCTGGGATGAAATTAATTCCTATGGGATATGAAGACCAAGTATTACCTGCTCATTGAAAAAGGAAATGCAGATGAAAGTGTAAGAAGAGGCAATCAGACAGGAAGGATGTGGCAGGAACATGTTTCTGCTGGGTGGTGTGGTGTGACCTGACATGAGCAAAAGACAGAGATCTGAGACAAAACAGCCTCTTGCTATTTTCAGGCTTGTGTTCCAGTCCCATCCCAGCCAAACCAGGGATGCAGATTACCCTGGCACTAGGGCTGCCTTGCATTGTAAACTTTTATTACCATCATGCGTGATAAAGTTCTTATTCCTGTGGTAAAACAGTGAGAAATTTCCTTCTATTTTCTACCCCCTCTGTCATATTTTCCCTTTTGTGGTTATTTTTCCTGCTCTAGTAGCTTCCTTTTCCCAAAATATAACTGATTCCTGTCCATAAATATCCCACAAATGTGTGGAGTTCCAGATTATGATGAGGAAACCATCAGTGGGCACATCTGAATGTGCAAATACCGTGCTGCTGTAAGGGCTGTTCAGTCTCTTCAGCTATTTGGGAAAAACACCTCAGAAGCCAAAAGCTATATATACACATATCAATATAGACAGATAGATACACATGCAGAATGCTCCAGTCAGCAGATCTTGCAAATGAACTGTCATTACCCCACCAGCATAAACAGTGGCAGCAAGCTGAAGCACAGGGGAAGCCTTGTTCTGGGCTTCTTAATCTTCTTCACATTTTCCTGGCTCTGCCAAACTCCTGCTGCTGTCCCCTCATCCTTTTCCCACCCCTCCCCAAGCCTGACTTCAACTTCTGCCTCTTCCTCTGACATCTAGGATTTCTCTGGAGGCCCTGGTACAGAGCCCAAGGCAATGAAGTGCTTGTGTGAGTGGGGTGCACTCTGCTGGTAACTGCACACCTCAGGACTTGCAGATGCTGGTCTTACAGTCCTTCAAGTGATACAACAGAGGACTAAAAGACAGAGCTACACTATTTAATGTATCCCTCAGGAAAATGTGGGAGGAAGCATCGGGTGCGAAGCTGTGGTCAGGAGAACAGAGATGCTGCATGAAGCGGTGCCACATACCCCACAAACCAGAGGTGGGCATGTTGTCCATCTCAGGAAAGCTGTACTTAAAAAAAAACAGGCTGGCAGATTTCTTCAAGTGCTGATATGCTGTCCTCCCTACTGAAGGGATCCAGACATGCCCACTATTGGGCTGAGCTGTGTCTACCCTAGGTGTGCCCATGCTGGTGAGCCTTACTGAAAGGGGGCCTGGAAATGTGGTGCTGCAAGGCAAGCAGAAGAAATCTGAGGTTCAACTTTTCTGCAAGCAGGTGCTCTTTTCTGTCTAACTTTCCTCATCTGCAATCAGAACCCCAGCTGACTATGAGCTGGAGCTAGAAAAACAGACAGCCTCTCTTCCCTTCCAGTTCCCCAACAATGACAGACTCCTCAGGAGCCAAGCAGCTGTCTCATGCCATTGCTGCTTGGCTCCCACACCTGAGAGTCTCCAGTTTCACAGCTCCTTTGGGTAAGGAGGACACAAAAGCTTTCAGTCCCTACAGTGCAGCTGAAGGGCTTGTTTCAGGCTACTCATGCCTCTTGATTTCCTCTCCATGGCTGAGAGGAGAAGAAAAAGACAACTCCTGCAAAACATAGGGGTACTCAACACGGCCATGATGTTTGTGTCCTGGTCTTTTGTCTGATTTTCTTGCCACAGCTGCTGGAGCATTGCAGCCAAGCTCCAGAAAACTGTCCGTCACACACGTGGATCATAATTCTGCTGGTAGTCCAGATGAGTTTTCTCTTTCCCAGCTGCTCCCAAGGGTGCTGCTCATCCCAGGAATGGGATACCTAGTTCCTGTGCACTGACCGTGGCACTGCGCAAGCAAAGGCACAGCTGTGTGGTGACCCTCACAAGACATTCTGCATGTGTGCATGGAAAGCAGACACACTTTCCTTCTCACAGGGCTCAAGTAGCATGTAATGACTGCTTAAACCCAAGGCACTTACTCACAGTCCTAATGATTCCCTTCCTCCTCTCCTGCTCTGGTGCAAAGAAGATCAAGTTACTTATCAGGGGCTCTCAGTAGTTTCCGCTTCTTTCCCATCAAATGTCTCTCCCATCTAGGCAGAAACATGCTGCTACCTTGCTCCCTTTAAATTTGGCTGGAACTAGGCACAGAGTGAAGCCTTTTGAAGGGCTGCTTTGGTGAGAGCCATTCTACTGCAATGGAAATCAGTGCCATGGGATCAGAGTGGCACCAACCTTCATAGAATAATATATACAACAAATAAATATTGAAAAACCCAGAGCTGATGACAGCCAACCTCATAGTTTTCAATAGCTAGAAAGATGTAAGGGGAAAAAAAATGGCCCTGCTGAAAGAGGGGGTTTCCACTGATCTCAAGGGTGCCTAATTTCAATAAAAGTTCGTCTTTTTGACGTTCACTTATCTATATTAAATTTCTATGTATTCTGGAGGCATTCACAGAAGTATAATTTGAACATGAGGAAATTGATCTCTGCCCCCATTTTGTGACAGTGCATTACAGGAAAGAGACCTTTATAACAAGTAATGGAAAAAATTTAATAAAAAGGGAGATTTTCACCAAAATCTGCATAGTAACATAACTACAGCCTAAAGTATGTGAAAATACTGGAATGTAGTATTCAGGTCTGAGGGAAAATCTCTTTCAGAGTCTCAGTCTCAATAACTGAATAAAGAAGAAAATTTAAAAACAGTATCCACTGCATCTGTTCTCTCTCACATGCCCTCCACAACAGCCTTTTATTAAATTACAGGCATAGTTAATCTATTAAGTGTAGCAAGAAAGAAAGCTTGTAGCATCGTATTTTCCATTCTAGAATACTAATAGCCTGCCTTCTTTTCTTTTTTTCCCCTCACTATAAAGGTCATTTTATAGTTTGACTTGATGCTATTGGGAGGAGCAGGAGGGGAATCCTGAGCCAGAGGCAAGCAACATGCTCTGGTTTGAGTATTGCAGAGGCATGCTGACATCTTTTACAGGAGGAAGAGTGTGTGTGCGTCTGGAGAACGCCACTGCTCACATGCAATCTGTGCAGCTTGGCAAGCTGCAAGCACTGTGCCCACATTTCTTCTGTGCAAATGGTGTTAATTCCTGTGGACATCCCTCACAATTAAAAATGTGGCAGCTGATAAACAGCAACGTTTACGCTAGATAAGTCCCAGTAATGCTTTCAAAATAAATGCTAGAAACCTGGACCAGCATCAAAAGCAGAGTGATCCCGCACTTTATGGTGGAAAGTGTAGATAGGGCTCCGCCAGACCGGTTTGGATGGACGTAGACGAGAGATTTCTGAAGTTAGGTTTTAAAGGTTTAACCCTCGACAAGTTGTTACTCACACGGCTGTTGTGTCGCAACACTCACTGATTTCATGGCCTGTGTATTTCATTTCACGAATAGCCTATGGGTAATACATCTGAAAATAGAGTCCTGCCAAATGAAGCAGGGGAAAGAGTAGAAGTAGCTCAACTCCTCCTATTGAGCTCCTAACCCCTTCAGCAGAGGAATATGGCTCAACTACCTGTCAACTGTTTTGGCAGGGGAGTGGTATATTTTTCTGCTACTTTCATTTTTATCATCACCACTGATGAGATAAGTTTGGTTAAGAGAGTGGTATGGCAGATAAAAAAAAAGGGAGAGGATGAAAGTCAGGAGAGACAAGTGTAGGGAAGGGTGTGTTGGAGTGATGCTGAGGTGAGGGGGGGGGAAGGAGAGGCTGGGAGCCAAAAGCCGTGTAACCTTGAGGATGCTTCCCACCTCCGCAATGAAAGCAGTGCCAGCTTGATTGTGAGGATGTCACTGAGAGGAGGGGTTTGGCAACATAATTTATGAGTCCTGCTGCTAGAGATTCCTCCTTGTAATTTTCTCCTTAGTGCATTGCGCATACCAAACGCTTCCCCCGCAAAAGCTGATAAAGCGCTTGAATGCTGCAGAGATTGAGATACAGCACCTCCTGCTTCACCTCTGCTGCTTCCAAAGCTTACCTGGAAAACCACTATGTAGCGTTTTAATTTGACATCTATATTTTAAAATACTGTCTAAACAAATCAACTTTCATGAAGTAGGAAGGCTTAAAAAACAGAGGGTTCAAAAAAGTGTACAAATTCTTATTCTCAATGTACCATATAAAATTACAGTTTCATCAGCTGTAACCATACAAGTCTAAGATACAATTTCACATCTCTAAACAATTTTTTCATGTAACATGGTAGTTATGTCAATTAATAAGTTATTCAATAAATATTTTAATTGATGTTTAATTAACCCACTGTGAAATGCAAGTGTATTTATAGCTGGTAAAGACACATTTCTAAACAGTAAAATAATGCTATTTTACAGAATTTGGGTACATAATAGCAGAGCAATTATACTCCTAGCTGCAATGTGCATAATTTGTGATCTTTTAGGTTAATTCTGCTGGGCTGCACTCCAGTACTCAGCAGTAGCAGGCTATGAGCAGCAGTATCTCCCTGAGCCAGTGGCTCCCTCTTGCCCCTCTGCACACTCCTTCAGCCAAGGATGCACACAACAAAGCACAAGTGCACCTAAAAGGACAATCCCGAGTTGCTTGGAGGGTACAACTGTGTGAAAACAACCAAAAAATTCCAGTTATGGGACTCAGCTGAGGGCTAAAAGGGAGTGTCAGGCACAGAAGTCCAAAGATGCGATGCCAGATTGCAGCTGCTGCCTAGTTCTGGCAGTGCCAGCGTCTCTGAACATTTGGCTTTTTTTTCCTTACAAAAGAACTGCTGCTGTGCTGGGAATTATCAGGGCTGGATGATGCAGGGCAGTCAGCCTCCATCCTGAAGTGTGTGCATTTAACATCCTCCTCTCCCTTGGGGGCACCAAAATCTCCCCTTATTTCCCACCTGACTGCCTGAACCACCATACTACCCTGGAAGGACACATGGGGCACTCCTGTCCTCTTGGTGAAAGCAGGTCACCCCTCAAGGAAGGAGTGATCAGGGGCTGAGGACACAGTAGGGTCTGAGCTCGGCCTGTGCTGGGAGATCAGCAACAGTCAGGTTGGAAACACAGGACTCCCCCATGTGGGTTCAGCCAAATAAAGAAGAGAAGGATCATAAAACCACAGTGTTGTGGGGAACTGGGTGAAAGCTGCTCCTTCTTTGATGTACTGACACACTGAGTATTTGCAGTTCTGACAGATTCTGCAGTCAGCATTAGGGGTCAGTGATCGCAAACACAGATGCAAGTGTGTGAGGGTAAAAGGGAGAGGAGGGGAAGCTGCTCCCCCTGAGGAGGCAGAGGTTGAGAGTGCAGCCTGTTCCACCAAAAAAAGTCAGTCATCAGACAGAAGGGAAGCTCGTGGAAAGGTTGGCGATCATTCTCCAACATCATTATGGGGGAACATGCCTTGCCTTATTTTGTGTTGTCTGGAGATGGCCAATTAAATACTGTAATGAAGACAATTCCAATTTGTTCTATATAACGAAACTGTCCATCTGTGTTGTGAACTCAGTAATAACCTCACCAAAGCTGCATGCCTGAGCAGTGAAGATCACTTCATATTACTTGGCTTGGGGAAAATCATACAGGACTTATTTTCAAAGGCAAGATTTTTCTAATATTTCATCACACTTTGGGTAAATATAAACTGGGGCACACAACAGAGATACACAACTGTGTGCATAATGCCATTGTTTCATTTTGTTTAATTTTTCCAGAGTATTCCCTCTAGAGCTATTCATATTTTCTGTTGGACTTTAAAGCTGTGTTGCTACCTTGTTAAAATAATTCTGTCTCAGTAGTGACTTGCAATGTAGCTGTCTGCACTCTGCCCAGCTGCTGCCTGCTATGAATTCTCAGGTGTACTGTCTTCTGTGAAACAGAAAGCCCAGAGTTATGGCCTTTTGTTATTCCAGGGCCATGAAAGTGGGCATTTCATGTGCTGACATCTATTGTGTTCTGCTGCAGAGAAATAAGAGAAGAAAAAAACCCCAAAACCTTACTGGCTCCTGTGCTGAGATTAGAGTTTTGAATATCAAACAACAAAATCTAATGGAACATGTTAGGTTGTCTGCTCTGATGGCTCCTGGACCCCTGGTGTCCAGCATCTGAGTAAGGAAGCAGACAACAAAGGAGGCAGTGTCTGTGTGAGGCAAAAGAGAACCAGGTTAAATTGCACAGGATGACAGGCCAGACTGTTACAATGAAAATATCTGAGCATTGCCAAGTGGGTATCATCTGGTACCACATCTTTTCGGGGGGATGCAGTACCTCCATTGTGATGGAGCATGAGGATGGGGCCTGAACAGTAGAACTGCGGGAGCTTTAGACGGTGTTTGGATGCCTGCCAATCTGGGTATTCCTGTGAAGAGAAGCAGGACATCCCTACAATGGCTGCATGGTCATTTGTATCTCTGACAGAGCTCAGCCCTTGGGCTGAAGCAGCCAGAGCAGAGGGAGTTTCAGCGCTGAAAGCAGCATAGATGACAGTTTGATCCAGAGAAGGGACTTCTTATCCCTCTGGTCCCTGAAGGCCACAAACACAACCTGGCTCCAAACAAATTAGCCCTGCAAAGGCACTGCAGAAAACAGGACTTGGCTTCCATGTGCATGAACCTTCAGGTGTTATTTGGCATCTGCTTGGTTAAACTGAAGGTGAGCCCTTGGAAGCAGGTGGTACCATGCAGAAAAATGCTATTGGGGGGTCCCAGGAATGTCCCACCCTGATTCAGTGGGTGCTGCTTGATGTACCCCATCAGGCAAAGCAGCACCAGCACAGCCACCAAGCTGACAGCACACCCACTGTGGCTGCTCCACAGCGACACTCTGGAGGTAAAGATGAGACAAGTGGCCTTTAATTATAGCCCAAAGAAGAAGAAACTCCATTGACTCTAATGGAGTTCAACATGGGGCTGAATTTCACCCATTGTTCACCATGCTTGAGATACAAACAGGCTTTTCTTGAACATCCATAATTTCTTACACCACTGAATTGTAAATATGTTTATTGTGGGCAACAGTAAGAAAACAAGTCACCATTTATAATCGAATTTCCTCCTATCCTGTTTGCTGTAACAACCTTAGGTATTCATGTGCTAGGATATGCACAGTGAATGCTTACATCTTTGTTCCCTCAAGGCAGCAGGGCCACACCACAGCTGGTAAGACTTGTGCTATGTTGTGCCAGTAATTGTGCCTCCCAGGAGAAGCCTCTCCCACTGTCCACCAGCAACAGAAAGGACCAAGTACAACAATTACTTGTCATTTACTATTTTGTTGTAGAATGTTTCAAACAAGAAGCTCCTCTACTGTATTAGAAAGGGGTAGAGAGATATGCTATGTATTCTTTAACAGAGGGGCTATATACATGTGGTCATGACAGAGATATTGAAGGACTGGGAAAGTAAAAATGCACTCAGGACTGAAAGAAAAAGAAAATATAGTTGGGGAAGAGATGAAGTCTGAATAGAGAGATGAAAAACAAGTTACTTTCATTGATGGAAGCACGGAGATGGAGCATGGAGATGTCAAAAGAACAGAAAGATCAAATTCAGTCATATAAATTTTGTCCTTGTGGACAAGAAAAGGGCACCTACTTTGCAGACAGCTTTTTAGCTTTGGATTTATTAGTTGATTTTGTAATTGCATTTTTAACCTACTTAGGTAATATCAAATATGAAATTTCAAGCAAACCACTCAATTCTTTATGAAAGGCAGAAGGTGATACCTTAACCTTTTCTTTGTCTGTATTCTGCTGAGTGTGTAGCCCTAATTAGATTCACAGCTCATATTAATATTGTGGAACCAACTGCTCAGGAGTCACATCAATATTTCTCAAACTTTCTTTATGAAAACTATTCATAATTCAGCGTTCATTGATTTTTAAGACTGATGACATTTGAGTTGCTGAGCAAGTAAATGGGGTTCATTTGAGGTCATGTCCTTAATCCCTTCATGTAAGTAATACCTGGCTTCTGCTGCTCCTTCCCACAACTCAGAGATGAGCAATGAAACTTAGCATGACCTAATTGCTATTGCAGTCCAGGGAGCCAGGGAAAAAGCATGTATACTTTCTTAAAGGAGTTATTATACATGCATGTCCACAAAAGCCTCAGAGTGCATATATTGCACTGGGAAAAGATAGTGGGTTAGTGGAAAGTCTCTGGAGGTGTTATGTTTGCTGTCTGAATTGAGTACATCCCCTTGCTGCTCACTGGCTACAGCCAAGAAATGCAGAGGCACAGCTGTGGGGCAGTCTGATCTCCCCTTGCTTCCCAGTGCACTCCACTCCCATGAGCCAGCCCCATGTGAGGAATTGGCAGGAAAAGGGACTCTCCCCAGTCTCAGGCCCCCTGTGCTCCATGCAGAGGGACGCCAGCTAGGTTTGGACCTGGTACACGGCTCATACCGCCTTGCTGATTTTGGAGTTGCTGTCCAATAATGGTGGACTTCAATTTGCAACTGTGGATGCATGTAAGGAAAAAAGTTTTGAAAGAAAAGGCCTAAAACACTTGCAAACAAAAAATACAGTTCTTCTGGTTATGAGTCTTTCATTTTGGTGGGTTCATGGGAACGACTCCATAAATCAGCATTAGGGAAGAGAAGATGACATTTCTAAGTCAGGGAACCTCCTGCCAGTTCCCTAGAGCACTTCTTTGAGCTCAAATTTGATTTTCCGACATGGTGAGTCTTGCCTAATACTGTCTAAATTTAATCTTGAGTGGCAGGTAGCCTGCATCCTTGAAGATCACACACTTGTTTAGGTTCTTAATGTAGGTTCTCCAAAGATGTCATTTTTCTTGGGCACCATGAAAAAGGTCCACTGAGCCTCATCTTAACAAATTGCAATTGTGCTCAGCATGTCAAGACTGTAAGTTATCCTGAGCTTGGTCCTCTGTGGGACCAGCTGCTTCTCCCAGGCCACTGGAAAGACTGTCCTCAGCAGAAAAGTGCCAGGCAAAGCAGGCTAAATACACTCCAGCCCTGAAAGACTTTTTTCTTTAAGGGTAGACCAGCTAGGGAAAACCAGACCCTTCTACTTCTTGCTGTAGTTATCTTTGAAGAGAGAAATAATTCCCTCTTAATCTCTCAGGAAATAATTTCCTAGCACTCTTAATCTCTCACCCAGCCTTATTCTTTAAATGTTTAATTTGTGCTACCATCTTCCTAACAACTCAAATTATGCCAGGGTACTGTGCTACAGGCAGTAGGTGTTAAAGGTAGCCACCTGCCTACAATAACACAATTTCAGATTATACTGAGAAATAAGAGTTGGGAAACATGACTGACATGAAGAAGCAGAAGGAGTCTTGCATGGTTTCCATGCACTGGCTGTGTACACAGTTTTAGGTGTGTTTGTTAGTATCTAAACAAATACTCAGTTCAACGAGAAGGGTGAGAAATCCAAATTAATTTTGTAAATATGCAGCTGGATATTGTGTCTAGAGAAACAAGTGATTTCTGATGCAAGCATTCGTGCATGATTTTGAGTACTGAATGATTTTTATGTTATGCAAATCGCATTTTCTAGATATTACTCTCTTGATAAGACATGGTTAAATTTAGTGTCAAAACTGAAAAGTACTCTCAAAGCTGTTTACATGGTGATGTATTATGCTCATGAAGGCATGATTTCTACTGTTCTGCTCATTGCTTTCAATGTTCTGACTACGGAGAAAATGAATATTTCTGCATTGCTAAAATGTTTTATAATTCATATTCAAAGGAGTAACAAGCAAGTAAAAAAATGATATGTTAGACTCATGCTAATAAAGAAAAATGCAATTTTTAGCTCTTGAATTTTGTCCTGCAGTATTTACAAATTGTTGAAAATCAGACAACATGAGCTCTGTGCCAGTCTTCTGCTTCATGATGAAAAGGTCTTGGTGAGCAGGACAAATAAAGCCAGGGGAAATTGGGAAATCTGCACTCAGATGCTTGTCAGATCACCTAAGCAGACATGTACATAAAAACAGTAGCCTAATTTTACCAAATTATGGCACATGACTTGCAAATCTTATGTGTGTTTAAGAGGTGAGAAAATGCTTAATATACCCAAACTAGTGATGCTGCAAAATCAGAAGGCTGGGAAGAAAGAGCTGCGAGACCTACATTTCTGCAAAAATAACTGGCTTTCAAAGCATTTCTTATGGTTTAGAGTGTAAAAAGGTTTCAAAAATAGAAGAAAATATGGAACACAAAAGGCAAAACTCCAACAAATGGCAAGGAATTAGAAGTGATCTGAAATATTTGTAATCAATTAAGAAGTTTCCTCTGCACGAAATTGCAGAATCACAGAGTCTAAAAAAGATCTCTAAGATAGGTTATATTCTTGTTTTCCCTCCAGTCATGACAGTCATGACAGTCCTCTGGTATGTCTTCCTGCAAACAAGAACAGCAGAGGTATATATGTCAGTCTGACAGCTCAGCAAAAGGAATTAGAATGACCTTTAGCTTTAAAAGTCCCACCTGAAGTTCCAGGCAGTTCCATCTGAACATGTGGAACAACTTCTTTATTGTGGGTGACAAAGCACCAGCACAGGTTGCCCAGAGAAGTTGCGGAGTCTCCTTCCCTGGAGATATTCAAAAGCCATCTGGACACAGCCCTGGATAATGTGCTTTAGGGGACCCTGCTTGAGCAAGGTGATCGAACCAGGTGACTTCCAGTAGTCCCTCTCAACCTTACCCATTCTGTGATTCTGTGAAAGCAAACACGAATTAAAATGTGGTTTTGGAAATATTCATCTGGAAAAGTGCCACTTCAACATTATTGAACACAGCACATGTTTGCGTGGTCAAAATATTCTTCAAAAGGAAGCCTTCTGAACAACCAAAACCCTCTGTAAACGAGACAAACATCCATCCAGCCAGGAGCATTTGCATCCAGCCATTTTTCCTGATGCTGTGTCTCAGAAATCCCTCTCAGCAGTGTGAGAGCACGGCATTAGCTCTGTGCACCTGGGGAGGCTTATGCTCAAAGTCCTGCACACAGGAAAGTGCTCTTCTCCTGCAAATTTTGAATTGCCAAGGTATTTGAACAAATAAAATGTTCCCTTAATATCAAATCAAAGTCAAATAAGTTGATGATTTTCTTTTCTAATACCAAAAATGAAGTTCAGGGTGCTTCAGGGCTCTATGCTTATACACATCATTACAGTGTATTTCCTTCAGCCTCATTGTTGGTTTGAATTATTCATGAAAATATACCTTCTACATCTGCAGATGTGGAAGATGACACATTTTCAAATGAAAGGTCTACTTTGTAATGCAAAAACACTGTTTGTGGCAGAGAGACTGAATAAGCAGTCAGGGTGTGGGTTGGCACAGGTAACAGAATCTATTCCAGTGTCTGCAACTGTCCCAATTGAGAGATTTTTGTATATCAGGACGAAGGATCAGGGAAGAGGAATAAAAACCAGGAGAGGTTTAGTACAGCTGGTCTAAACAGTCTGGCTTAGCACTCAGGATAAGTCACGTCATTATTACACACAAACAGTAGAGTAAGAAGCAGTAGCATAGGTATTGATCTGTGCTCATAGAGTTTTTGTGTAGCTTCTTAGTCAGGCTGTATCTGAGATCAAGAGTATGCTATAAAGCACAGGTGACATAAAGCAGGCTGTAAACAGAGATCACTGGAGTCTTTACCATGTGGTCTCTTTCCTATTCCCACTATCCATATCACCCAGTGAAGCCACAGCTGTCCAGATGCTGAGCTGTGGGAGCCCTCACTTCAGGTCCCCACTGGTCTGGGGACCACTTAGACGCCAGGTCTCTGTCCTTGAGGCTGTTTGGCCACCAGCCTGCTTTGCAATGCATCTGCACTCCTGTTGTGCCCAATTAAAGGTACAGTTAGGGTCAGACCTAACATTTTGGACTTCTCCATGAACTCTGTGGACAGTAGGCAGGGACATCTCTCCCCACAAGCACTTGGAGTACCAGTTCCATCCCCAGCTTCCTGCCATGCTCTGGGTGTGCCTGACAGTTTGTAGTGGGTCCTAGGTGAAGTGTCCTAATTTGGGGAAAGAGAATAAGAGTTGGAGTCCTCTAGGGAGGGAAGGTTGCTCACCTGCTGGAATTAGCCCCTGCAATTAGAAAGGAGTGTTTAACCTCAGACATTGACTGCGAGGCATTCCAGGTTGATGTGAATTCATCTGAAAACTGTGAATTTTTTGTAATTCAGTTTTACACGTGTGTACAAGTCCATATAAGATGTAATTAAAAACTCTGCCAAAGTAAGTTTATTAATAAGGTTGTACAAGGGCAAATGTAGCTTGGGGCTATGTTTAGAGATCTGAACCCCTCAAGCAACTCTCCAGATGACGTTCAATCTGCAAAGCAATAGAAAACCAAGTGCTGTGCATGCAGAAGTGAGCATGTGAAGGCCAAAGAAGACACAAAGCCACACTGAAGGTACATTATTTGTAATCACAGGAGACTTATGGGATGCCCCAGGCATTGTTCAGCTCTGTTATAGCTGAACATGAGCCTGAGGACATTAATTTGGCATGAAAGTCCTGGCAGAGAGAGGGGCATGACACAACCCCATGAACACCGCACTTCACCTCCCTTAATCACATTCTCTCCACACTTCAGCCTCCCGCCTCTGCCTTTCCTTTACAATGTGTTAAGCAATTTGAGGCAGAAGATGCATAAATTACCATCAGCTGGACACATATTTCAGATGGTATCAGTTTGAAAATATTCTTCATTCACTCTGATGCCTTCTATAACTTATTAAGCACAGTTAAGGGTGTTGCTCTCTCACCCATACTCTGCCAGTGTATGGATAGCAAACTGTACCTAACATGAAATCCATAGCCCTGCAGAGGAAGGACCATTGCCTTCATAAAATATTCCTTTACCTGGCTCTGAAATTGTGCTGTCCCCTGGCCTTCCCAGATCTGCCCTGCAGAGTCCCTTTTTCTTTGGTCTATCCTTTGCCCAAGCATTCCCTGCTCTTTCTGAATCCTTCAGGCTTTCTGTCTCTCCTCCTCCCTCACACATGTCCACACTGAAAAAAATAAGTGAAAAGAAGCAGTGCAAAGACCCTACAGATGATTTATGTCAGGCTGAGTGCATCAGCGGAGCAAAAAGGCTCTGGATCAGGAAGAGGTCACTATTTCAAGCATTGTCACTGATCTGGGGACACATTATGGCTGGTGACATCAGTGAAATGTATTCATGCGTGTACCATTTTATGCAACAGAAACGGAGGCAGCAAGGCCCCCAAATCCACCTAAGCTGCAGTGGCATTTGGGCACCTAACCCTCTTAAATCTTTCTGTAAGCCCCAGTGTAAATGTCTTTGCTGCAAAGTGAGAAAAATCCCTCCTGCCAATCGAGAGCACCTGTACTGGTTCTGAGACTGTGCCAATACTGTGCAACATAACACCTCCAATTGACAGCAAACACTCCTCAGACCCTGGCTGTGCCTGTCTCTGTCTGTGTGACCGAAGGGAAGGCTGAGTGAAAGCATATCTTGAATTTTGCCCTGTAACTGCAAAAAAAGTGAAGAGAGAACTTTTTTTCATCACTAGCAATTAGAAACCCACTAAAATCATTAACATAGAACTGAAGGTGTACTAAGTCAAATACAGTAAGGCATTTGTGCTGCTGGATGCATCATCCACGTGCTTCGTTCATTAGTATGACACAGAAGCAATATTACCTTATACTTCTGGAACAGGTTTTAGGACCCAAAGCAATTTTATAAGAATTAGTCTCATAGCTAATTCTGGATAGAATAGCTAATTAGTCTCATAGCTCTGGATACAGGGCAATGCTCAAGCAAGGACCTAGTGACAGGACTGAGTAAAAACCTTTTACCTATGCAAGTAGGACTGCCCTGGAACACCACCATCAGCCTTTCCCCTTGCCTCAGAAATGAGGGGTTTGCATGTTATTTTTAGCTCCTACCCCTTATTTAATCACATTTGAAAAATACAGATTACTTCATGGTTGCTTGGAGTCACAAGTTTATTTTGTTCTCTCCACCATAAGACACGGTGATCATTTGGAAGAGCCAGAAGATAATCTTGATAGAACACAGAAAGAAAAGCAGATATTTCTCTCAATGACCTCAAAGCCAGTGTCTAGTGGACTGTGATCCCTGAAGCAGATGAGTGAGTGCAGCAGTGAAAGAGCTCTTCGAGGTGCCTTGAACTTCCTGAGCTACAGCAGTCACCATTAGCAACCACTGCAGCGGAGTCTGCATGTCACCAGTGACAGAGGCAAACAGGGGGATGCCTGCTGATTTAATACAGCTACAGACAGTGGAATACATGGATCACAGTGTGCTGTCTTTCAGCTTCTTTAATGTAGATACTGGGATTATTCATACTTTATAGCTTTTGGAAAACAGGAGTGAATGCTTTGCACACACTGAAAAAGAGGATTTCCTATCCCTCATGGCTTGAAGCACAGCTGATTTCTGACCCACCTCCCTGAAACCGTCCTGTCCATCTGGGAGCAAATCCGCATTTTGCAGAGCCAGCGTGGCAAGGGGTTTGACAAAACCAGAATGAGCTTCCAGTCACTAATATAAATAAGACTCCATGAAAAGTGATGCTGATTTAGCTCAACTTCTCTTCTCTGGCTTTACTTTCTTTAATAAATGCTGCATTCACATATCTGATAACAAGCCTTGGTATCAGTGATGCAATGTGCTTCTTTATATACAGCAGCAAGTAATAGCCACAGCTCTTGTCAAAAAGGATGATTCAGTTACAGAGTCTGGAAAATATTTCTTCTAGAAATTCTTGTCCCTCTTCCCAGTTTTAGGAGAGTCTGGTAAATATTCAGATTTCTGGATGCTTATATTGACTAACAAAAGCTGTTAGCTTGGACATATACACATTTTTAATTTTTCTTTTATTCTAAGAGACAGAATAAGGATGCCAGACAAGATTATTCCCCTAAAAGGAATATTCCTCTAAAAGAGTAAACTATATTAACATTTAATTTAAAAATATTCCTCCTTAAGGACTGTAGCATAGAAAATTTTACATTTTGCCCAACCTCAGATGGACCAGGCACATCTAATACATACACTTATTTTTCTTTATCAGTAGAGAACCCCATTTAACTTTGAGAAGAAACTGAAATATTGATTGTTTTTTAATTCAAAGGTGTTACTAACTGTATAAGCTGATCAATTTGACGCATTTGGAAATAAACCCTGTACAAGATCCAGTGGTAGCCCTAGGCTTTTCTAGTGACAATTATTTCATCATAGTACAGGATTAATTTTTACTGTGAATCTGCCTTAGCTTATTCTACAATTTCTTTAAGACTTTTTCTATTTTCCTATTCTTCTGAGGTTCAAGACCTTCTGAACCTTCTCATGTTTTTAATTTGTCCCTGCTTTTAGTTTATATGAATACGAGCAGAACTGGTGGTGGTAGCAGTTTGTGTGCTCTGTCCCATCACCTGGAGGAGGAGATGTTTGGCACTTTAGATGGCATGAACGTACCACTTGAATATCACTACTGCATGTTACCACATCTCCAAAATCATGTTCTGTGTAGTGGAAATTACCTGCATAAAATGGATTCTTAGGCTAGTGTTAAAGCCCTTATTTTGTTGCTTTAAAAAATATCCAACTGTTACTCCATTCCCTCCCCTCCATCTCTCTCCCTCCCCTCCTTTCTTCCTCTCCACGCCTCTCCCGTCTCCTCCCGCCTTTCTTGCTAAAACTGTTGTCAAAAGCTTTGCTTTCACATTTACTTAAGGGCAATTTCTTCTGCAAATCAAGTAACCAAGTTGTGTAGAGGGTGGCAGGAACCCCCCACACACAATTACAGTTGCTTCTGCTGCTTGCTGTGTTTCAGTTGGGTAAGAAGAAATGACATTTTCAGTGTAGATTTACTGCATGTTCTCTAAGTAGAGCAAACATCAGTGCTTATGTTCTTTCAGGCTGAAAAAGAATTTAAAGCCCCTGAAACAAGTTTGGGTTTTTTCTTCCCTGAGTCATCAAAGTCAATGGGATTTTATTGTTCAAAATGATGCATTGGGAAGGCTGACCTGAAACAGAGACTGGACAGAGCTAGAGAATAAAGTAGATATTTAGTGAAAAGCCTTTAGGGTACACCTTGGGCAGGACAAGAGCCTGACCAGGGCTACACCCAAGGTGGACTAAAAATGGTCACAAAATGGATGACTGGTCACAAGATCTTATATTTTTATAAGTTTTGGTCCATTTGCATACTGGGGTTTAATTGTCCAATTACAGCTTCAGGTTGTGAGGTCCCATCCTCCTTGTTCCTCCCTCCAGTCCACCATTGTCTATGCTTTAGGCCTGAAAGCTGTCCTTGGTCTGCAGCAGGAAAAGGAATTGTTTTGTCTACCTACTCTGTGAAGAGAGCTTACCAGCACTTAATATGAGGCTCAGAACTACATCCCTAGGCAGCTCGGAATCTGAAAAACATGAAAGCTAGAACTTAAGGCATCAAAAATATCTAGTGACATGACAGCCCAAATTATCTGAAGAAGTTTTAATGTCAAACTATGCTGAAAAATGACTGCAAGGACCTACCCCTTTTTCTGGCAAAATCCTTGCCTTAATAAGCTCTGCAGAGCGGGTGTTCTACCTGTCAGGCAGGTATACTCCATCGGTGCAACTTTTGCAATAGTGCTGTCTGGCCTCACATTTTCCAAGCATGCCCTCAGAGCCTAGCATTTTGGTTATCTTGTCTGAGAAATGAGATGTGTAATTTTTTTTTTCCTTTATCAGTGGAGACCTATTTTAAAGCACTTTTCTACCAGCTAATCTGATGGCAAAATTAGAAAAGAGCATAAATGAAGGGAATGTTTACAAGAAAATAAGGAAATAAATAATTTGTCTAAAACAGTGAAACCTTCTATGGCCTGTGCAAAAAGCCCTTTCTGGCAAGCAGGTAGAAGCCTGGCATCAGAGAAAGACTGAGGTTGGAAGGGCCTCTGGAAGTCACCTGGGTGTGAGCTCACCCAGTTCATGCAGAAACAGCTAGATCAGTCTGCTTCTGAAAACGTCCAGTTGGGTTTTGAAATTTTGCAAGCATGGAGACTCCACAACCCCCATGGATAAGCTACATCAGTGTTTGACCATCCTCACTGTAAAAAAAATGTTTTCTTGTGTTCAAACAGCATTTCATGTACAATTTGTGCCCATTGCCTCTTCCCCTGTCTTTGGGCACCACTAACAGTTTGTCTCCCATCTGGTGCATCAGGTACTCATTGATGAGAGCTCCTTTCCCAAGCTTTCTCTTCTCCAAGGTGAACAGTTCCAGCTCTCACAGCCTCTCTTCACAGGAGAGGTGCTCCAGGATAACAGCCCTCCACTGAACTGTCTCCAGTATGACCATGCCTCTCTTGTACTGGGGAGCCCTGAACCGGACAAAGCATTCCAGGAGAGGCTTCACCACCACTAAGCAAAGAGGAAGGATCACCTCTCTCCTAATGCAGTCCAGAGTAAGACTGGCTTTTTTTGCAGTGAGGGTGTGCTGAGTGTTCATGCCATTCAGCAGGACCCCAGGGTCCTTCCTAGTAAAGCAGCTTTCCAGCTGATCCACCCTCAGCACATATTGGTGCATGGGGATATTATTTTATTACTCCAACCTGCAGGACTTGGCATTTTTCCTTATTGAAGAAGTAACTTTTGCTTACAGTCCCCCAGATTTATACCAGTACATGCAAGGGAATACTTTAGTTGTACTTCTACAGTACTGCTCATGTGCCTCTCTCATTGGCAAAGTGCCACTTTCCCTCACAATAACACGACTCACAAGCTGGGATGGAATGATTTTTGCCTCTCCCAAGCCTGTATTTGGCTCTGCATAGCTCCTCCTCATGATGAATGCAAGTAACGCGTACCCCTACATCGGCAATAGCTCCCTTGTTGAGAGGGTGGTAAATAGTATCACTCTGCCCCCAAAAGGAGATTAAAAACAAAACAAGGAGATTAGAAACAGCTGTTGGGGGAGCGGTGATGATGGGGTGGAAAGAGGACACTCCCAAGGCAAATATGACTTCTGCATCATGGTTCAAACCAAAATAAACCAAACTAATAATAGAAGGAACTAAAGGATAGTCACTGGATTTCCACTGAAGTGGAAATGTGACTCAGACCATACTGAGGGACAGGACAGGTGGGGCAGGACACTGGACAAAAGGCTGTTTATCCTGTGTGGAGAGGTGCTGCGAGGGCTCTGATGGCCCCAGAAGAACTTCTTCCCGGCATTCCTTGACAGCACTTCCACCACAACCTCAGAATGAGGAGCGGGCTAGGAGGGACTATCTCCATCTCCACTCACATTTCTCTACCCCCTGGAAGCTGCTTGCTCCAGATCATGACGCGGCCACCAAAACATGGGCAGCATAAACCTCCTCCAGACTCTGCTTTTGATCTGCTACTCAGCCCAGTCATGCCCACACACCCCCTTAGTCCTCACCACCTCCTCGTGAGGCCTCAGCCCCACACCTGCCTGCTGCTGGCTCTTCTGTTTTCACGGAGCTGCTGCTCTGCCACTAATCCCAGCCGTGGGGCAGTGGCAGAGCTATCTTAGATGGAGAGGCCACACTAACACTGGGGATTTAGACTCAGCCTGGTGCAGTCACTGCAGTGCTCCATCAGCAGAGAAATCTCTGCTTTTGACTTCAGGTGAGATGAGGAGAAAGGACCACTGGGTTGAGTGACATATAGGAAGAACCTGTAACCAGGCATGACTTACACAAAGGGCAGAGCATCTCTAAAAATCTGCTCAATGTAACAAGAATCAATCCTTATAAAAGCAAAGGTGAAGCAGGAGAGAAACTGTTATCAATGTGTCCTCTGGTGTTGCCAGTTCTTTGTGGAATTAAACTCAGCAGCATCTCCGTCTCCCAATTCTGGACAGCAATCAGTGACTGCCATGGGAGAGCTCACAGCCCCTAAGTCTCGGAGCAGAAGGAATACAGATTCATCCCTTTTCCTTTGTTTAATGAAGAGACTTCTTCCTTTAGTGTGCATGTGGGTGTGCATCACAAGAGGATTTGTTCCTGGAAATAAGCACCTAGGTGCCATCATGCTAGTCATTAGCTTCTGAATTAAAAGGTAACATTTTACAAAAGCATTGATTGATTCATTGCTGGGGAAAACTTGTATTGTTCTATGGAAAGGGAGAAACTGGAGGAAAAATACCTTGACAGAGACTGTTGAAGTGGAATTGTTGACTGTGCAAAGCCATGCGGGATTTTCATCAACCAGGCACCATCTCTTGACCAGGCTCGAAGGAAATGGGTGCAAACTGAATTGAAACTGGTGCTGTGTTGCTTTGGGTTTTTCATGTCAGTGGTTCTTTTCTGTCAATAGGCTCAGGGCACCCACCATACAAGCCACCAGTGCTGAAGGGCTGACACTGGAAGAAAGCTGACTCCACCATAAACCCTCTGAAGACAAACTAGTACAACCCCATTGCTTCTAGTGTTAACTTCACAATATGATTTCATTACAGGCATCATGTATTTACTGGCTAGATAATTTGAACCCATTGATTTATAGATTCTGGCTTAATTATGGCCTTAACATTATCATTCTGTTTTTCTTCGTTTTCAATTAGTCTAGTAAGACTGCAGTAAGTGAGCCCAAAAGTCAGATCTCAGTGTTTGCCTGTTTGTACTTAGTAAAAAAATGCAGAAAAAAATGTGTGCTAATAGCTGTTTATAATCCCAAACACTAGGAAGGAAAGCATAACAGACGCTAGATGTGTTTGGCTTTTTTCCCTACAAGAAACTCACACAAGGAAGAAGATACCACCTCTCCCACACAGATAAAGAGCCACAGTGACCAAAGGATAAAATGATGAATTACTGACAACCCACCACAACTTTACACTTTATCAAAGTGCCACTGATTTCTCCAGCATAAGAGACAAAATAAAAATTAAGGAAAATTAACAAGAATCATCAGGAGAAAATATCCTCAGGCAAAAAAGTGAACAAATCAGTGCACTTTCAGAGAAGTACTACTACTACTACTACTACTACTACTACTACCAAAAAAAAAAAAAAAAAAAAAAAAAAAAAAAAAAAAAAAGTAGTTTTTGAGACTTTTCAGGTATTTTATTTAATTCAGGTTTTGACAAAGGAGAAGAGGATCTGAACACAGGGAAGGAGAAGGCCACAAAGTGATTAATTGAAGCACAATTATTTTAGATGTGCAGCTGTGTTGTAAGAAGCCGCTTGCACAGTACTACATTCTCCCACATCAGGGAGAGTGTTCCCATTTCCCTGACAATGCCCAGAAGGCCATATCCTCCGACCTTGTGTCTCTGTGCCACTTATTGCTGGCTGCTTTTCACAGTGCCAGTGACAACTGCTTAAGCTTACTCTGTTGCTCTTGGTGCAGGTCTCTATGCAGAGAGGCGGCTGGTGCCCTCCTCCAGCTGTTGTCACAGAAATGAAATATTGCAAAGTGATTGCCCTGTATGCTGCACAAACTGGGGAAGTTCATGGCACTGCTTTGATCTTTTCATTATTCCACAGAGTCAATGTCTGACTATTGAAACCCTGCTTGACAGTTTGGATTATTAGAAAGAGCGGCATTAATGCATTTAATGTATATACGCGATCAAAATGTTGGCTGTTGACAAGGTCAGAGAAAAATAATGAAATGCCATAATTAACAAAATATATTGGCCATTAAAATATGATGCCTCATTCTCTTGACAGAGACACTAACAAGAAAAAATGACCTTATTAAAAGTCTTCATGTCTCTCTAAATCAAAGCTGCAGTTTTCACAGTGCCGCTGGCCACGGGTTCTAACCAGCACAACCTCTGGGAGATGTGATGCTGTGAAGCACTGGGAGGGAGTGTCACACTGAATTAGAAATGAAAAGTCTGTACCAGCACTTGTCTTTGCTTTAAACCCACTCCAATCCACAGCCCTGTGAACTGAAGTACCACTGAAGTAAAATGAGCCCTGCATGTGTGCTGCAGCAGCGAACAATGGCAGGAACTCCATGGAGCTGAAGAAAAACATACATCAGCTAAAAGTAACTGATACAAAGCAGCACAGTTTAGTAGCTCCCAGGGCAAAAGTTTTGGGTTTCTCCATCTTAATTTACAGCAAGCTGTTTCCAGTCTTAATCTTTTCCATTATTCATTCTTTCTAAGTGCAGAAGAGGGAATTCACTACCCATTTATAGCACTCTGAACTCTGGAGAAGGGTGGTGCCATGTGATCTGTTACTCTTATTGACAGCTGGGGCTTCTGGTATTTTGGCCTAAAACCTGGAAGCCCATTACAGGGTGTATCAACATCACAGCTACAAATAAATCTTTTATGTCTGAAAAATATTTATCTGGCAGAAAAAAAACCAAGCTGCTGTAACATTAGGAGGAGGTTGAACTAATTGGAAGTGCTTAATGCATGCTCAGCAACAGCTGGAATAACAGAAAGCCTGTGCCTGACTGGGAACAGCAGATGTTATAAATTTCATCTGGTCAGACCCAATGGCTGATAGGGAGGTCCTGCTCCACATCTGTGAAACAGTCACCAGATTCCACATACAAACTTTCTAAAGCAGGCGTTGCCGTGGTCTTTAGAAACAGAGGAGCACATTTGCTCCAGAAATGTTGACAAAGGAATGTATAGCTTTTAGGCAGCCTTCAGAGTAGTATGAAAAAATAGTGATTGTGTAGAAAAAAATTTTAAGTGCCAATGGTGAACACCAGCATAATTTAAAAAATAGTGATATGTGCTCCAAACATCACAATATGCCATTTTACAGACAGATTAGACAGTATTAAAGTGAGAAACAAGTAAGGAGGTTTTATTACAATAATTATGCCACTGCAGTTTCTGGCATGGATGACATTAATTGCACTCTGTAAAAATATCTTCTGTATCTTATGTATTCATAAAAGAAAAAGCTAGGTGGGTATAAACCCACTGATGTCATCAAAGCCCCACAGATAACAAGAAAAGAATTCAAAGAGCACTTGCATGTCAGCTTAGGTGGGCTAAGTATAACAGCGGCTTGTAAAAATCCTCCCAACGAGCCTCTCTGCCTGAGGCACCAGGAGCGTTTCTGGTTTTCCTCCCAACAAGCTATGGGCAGAAGGACTCATGGTCAAGTTCTGTACAGCATCCTGCTGGTGAGGGGATTTGGACAGGGAATGGGAAGCCCAATTTCAGGTTCTCTCGTGAGCACTGATGTGCAGCTCCCCACTCCCAAGGCTCAGTGCTTGCCCCCTTCAAACCCCATCAGTGCCAGGCTGCCAAACAGCAGGAATGACAGACTGACAGGAATGAGCCTGAAGGTGGAATGGAGAGAAGGGGAATCTTGTCCCTGAGTCTGCACGCTGCAGAGGGGAGTGGGGATGCCTGGCTCTAAAGGCTTTTTACGGACCCCATATGCAGGAAGGAAAGCTTTGTTCTGTGCTTCTCCTCATGGAGTGATTAAATTACCTTCCACTCATTTTTATTGACTGTGACCAACCTTACCCATGTGATATTCATCCACAAGAGCCTGGGGGTAGGTTGTGACAGATGTCCCCATAATGTGCGGTACTCTGGGCTTCCAAGACGGTTTTGTTGCTGCAGGAGGGGGAGGAGGTGAGCGAGGTGCAGTCAGGAGCAAAGAGCTGACATTAGCCAGGCCTCTGCAGTCTGGTCCAAGTGACAACAGGAACTCTGCTCTTCCATTATTCTGCAGTTTGTTGCAATCCTGTTTGTTCGTCCATGCTTTCAGTTTATTTCTGGGAGGACCATTGACTCTGGTTTTAGATCCTGTGGCACAAGGCTGCATGTCAGTCTTGGCCTTTTTTCACACAGGGAAACTGCAAGCAGAGCTTCTTTCAACCAATATTATAATAAAAAAGTTTAAAAAAATTGTAAAGCCAGGTGTTACACTCTTATTTTATTGGAGAGAGACATGTAGAAGAAACGAATGTCTCATTCACAAGCTGGTCAGAATTGGATCAGGATTTGAACAAAGTACCTTTCATGTTCTCCAAATATTCCTCTTCGGTTCCCACTTTTCTGTTCCTGCTGGTTCCATGTGAGAAAGGAAACTTCACCTGCCAAAAAGCACAGAATCAGTTTCTTTCAGAAAGAAAGTAATCTTATACCATGTTAAAGTGCCCAGTGAATTTCAGCCTTAGTGACTCCAGGCATTAAACTGCTAGGAAGCACCCTGTGAACATTTCAGATGAGCTTGGTCTGGATTCAGACAAGCTGGATTTGGTGCTGTCTACAGTCACATCCCACTTTTACGGCTTCTAGTGCCACTTCCTTTGCTTTGGCTCTATGACTGGCTCTCTGCCATGGTTTCCTGGGTTTCCTGCCCCTTATCTTCTTCACACTAGCAGCAAACCTGGCATATGTGTGTCAAAAATCCCTTGGGCTTGAAAGAAGACAAAGCAAATCACTGATATTAACAGCAAAAATCCAAACCAAAACAAATCAAAACAAAACCTTTCACATGCATCTCATTATCTCATTATATTTGTGTGAAGCCTTCAGAGGCTGGAATATGCTCAAAGCCAGTGCTCTGCAGGCTCCATACCCATTCGTTAGCCTTGCTGTCTTGTGCTTTAATAGCCGTCTGTCCTTCTCTTTCCAGTTTGAAAAAACAGTGAAACAAAACCAGCTGCTTAAATATACTGATATATAAAGAATACCAGTAAGCAAGTCTCATATACATGGCTTTATGTTTCTTGTTTACTTGCCTTAATGTGTTTTTCCTTTTTTTTTTTTTTTTCCCCTGTGGCAATTCAATCAAGCTTCCCCCTCACTATATATATTTTTTTTTTTACATTGTAGAAGGTGTATTGCTGCGATGACTTGTGCTTCATCTATTTCTTATCTTGAATCTTCATTGCTTCTTTTTTTCCCCATCCCTGTCTCCACTGGGTCGATGCAGTGGTTCTGTTTGCCCTCTTGATTGTACTCTGCCTTTTAGCATGAACTCAGTCCTCTTTACCTCAAATGTTCAATACTCTGAAGTTAGAGTGGATTCCAAACACTTGGAAAAAGACAAAAAGTACAAACTTTGCAGCTGGGGAACAAGTGAAAAAAGAGAAGAGAGAATGGGTTTGTGGGGCACTTGACTGTCAAGTGCAGCTCTGCATAGCATCAGTCAAAATACCATGGCAAATAAATAGAAGCACATGAGAGAATTGTCCACAGATATTGAAACAGCACATAGAGCCATCTACTTTAGCTAAAGAAACATGCTGCATACCAGAAGTGGCTGGCATGCTTGCACCTGCTAAATATTTTTTGGCACTGGTACCGCCTGCCTGCCAGCTTGAGGTCAGTTTGACAAATGTATTTATGGAGCCACGTCTCTGCCTTTGAGTCTGTGAATAATTTCTCATGCCCACGTTGTAATCACAGTGAAGCACCAGAATTTGACAAGTTCATGGTTTGTTGACATAAAGTGAAAAGAACAAAAAAACTTCCCTAGGAGAATGGAAATTGGGCAGTGATCCTCTACACATATTAAATAAGCGGAACTCCTCTGAAACAGGTTGTTGCTTTAGTTGAAAATGTCTACAACGTCAGGCCAAGGCATAGCAGAAAGCTGTGTCTGTGCCACCCACAAGAAATCATTCCAGATCAATACAAAAGGAAATGTTTTGGCTGTCTGAATCCAGGTCTTGTATGAATTAGGAAGGAGATGATAGAATTGCCTATGTCTGGGGAGATACAGGACCTTAAGGATACAGCAGGGTTCAGGCCTGACCTAATCTGTAAGCTTCTGCTGTGGATTAGCCTCAAGTTCTGTTCCACTCAGTCACAGCTGATGTCAGCTGGACTTCTGGGTGATAGACACCTCCTAAATTTGTCACTAGGTCCCAAACCAGCAAAGTTTGTGAAAACACTAGCCTAATGGCAAATAGAGGCAAAATGCAGACTGAGACAGTCAGGCATAAGTGACCTATAGAAAAAACAAAAGCAAGCCACCCATTCTTGGCAAAAAAAGAATCCAAAATAAAATCTAGTGTGTTGTCTTTAGAAACAGGATTCCTACATCAGCACAGGACTGCACAGAACAAGCAGTGTTTCTACATGTGAGTAGCAGGTGGGTTGCCCGAAGGCTCCCAACCAGGTACAGGTGTACTGAGGAGGGAGGGAGTGAAGGTGGTTGGAGTCTCCCCTCCTCACATTAGCATCACTGCTGCATCCTGCACAGCCTCCCTCAGCTGCACGGAGTAGCTGTGGCCATTCAATTACACAGCTCACACTGTTTCTCCCTCCCCCCTTTCTTCCACCCACCGGCACAGCTGGATCTGTCCCCAGTGAGGAGAATTAGATTCCTCCCATCTGATACGGATGTTTAATGTTGAACAACAAAATTATTTTGTTAGGCGAATAAAACACAGACAGATTCACTGATAACCAAAATCTCCCTGTTGCTGTCAGTGCACTTGAAAATGTCTGCACTGCAATGGGAAGATGCTCTTTATTTAGACTGAATCTACAGCCTAAAAGGAAATAGTAAGCTTTTCAAATTAGAGCTGTTCTTTAAAAGCTTCTCTTTGGTAGTGTTAGAAAAAGACTTCTTCCATAAAAGGAAATTTCTAAATTAATTCTCCAGCTGGTAGTACTTCTCTGTCCTCATAAAGATGCTGCTTATACTAAGGAAAGAGGGATTTTAACAACCACTCCTCAGCCCCACCCCCAGAATTGCTTTTATTTTGCTTGAAGAGATGATGAAATGATTCTGGAGAACTTGAGCCCCAAGATGGAGAGGGTCTACACTGCCTGCCAAGTGCTCTGCCAAAAATTCTCAAAGGCCACCATTTGCACATGGACAGTATAAGCAGTGTTTGACCTCTCTAAGCTAAAATGCAGGCTTCAAGCTAGGCCAAATCACTCTTTCTGGCAACTAGGGAAATGTGGGAGTGGAGGGGATAGATATGTAAGTTCTGGCAACCAGCAAGAAGAGTTGCCACTGCTGAAAAATTGCTTTTTTCTGAAAATTATTCCAGTCACTTGGTCATGTGTGTTCATTCACCCTGAAGTGGGTGATATCGCAGATTCCTGGAATATAGGGTCGAAAGATCTCATTATTAAGAATTGCCAGTGATTAAAGCTCCTTGGTCTCTTGAAGTACTCTGCAGCTCAAACATCTGTGCACTATTTCCTCTACTAGAATCTCCTTGCTCCTTGTTCACCTACGGCAGAATATGGGTGGGACAGGAAATCAACCACCACCATCTTTATGATGCTCTTTTACATATTTGAAGACTGCAGCCTGCATTTCCTTCAGATTTTCCTAATCTGGCATGTCTAGTGCCTGTTCTTTCAATTTTTTTTTTTTTTTTTTTTTTAATGGGTTGTATTATCTGGAGTATCTTTGTTACTTTCCTTTAGGCTCCTTCCACCCCTCTTCAAGTGAAGTAAACAGCTGTATTAGCTGGTTTACATTAAAAATGTCCTATTTAAGTGTCTTCACCTGATGATTTGATTTGGTTTTTTTTCTCATCAGTATGGCACTTACTTCAGTTTTTTATGCATTATTGACTCACTCACATGTTTTTCATCAGAATTGATTCCTACACATTCATTTTCATACCTGCAGCTGATTCTTCGTAAGCCTGCATCCTCACTTAGCTCCACACTGGATATTTAAAACTAGTGCTCTGATTTTTCATAATCCCTTGAAATCTCACTCATCTGGCCAGTCCCTTCCAGACTCTCAGGCCCCTGACTAAATAATTATACAGTCTATTTCATCATCCCTAGGATGGATGGACACTTGTCAAATCTCACACAATGGAGTCGATGTAGCCTTTAATTAGACAATAAACCATTGGTGACTATCATCTGATTTCACTTTTCTAAGGTATTCTGGTACACATCTTACCACAGATTTATCTCAACAGTATTTCAGTGGCCTGTGATGTAAGACTGCGTCAAAGATCTACTAACATGATTATAATTTTCTGATGTTACTTTTGATGGAGAACAAAAAATGTTCTCTTAGAAGGATCTGAACACTGCAAAGTCTACTAAAGGAACCAAGTGCTAACAGAGCAGGAGTAGATATTGCCCTTTTAGAGTGCTGCAATTAGAGCTCTTAGCCCTGTTGCAGTGAAAATGAAAACAAGGCTGAGACTCATTTCACTTGAATTTATCAACCTAAAAATTAGACCATTTGACCTGGTCTGTGTGAGTCAAGTAGGCTTTCCTCCCATCAGTGGAGAGGCACAGGCACTGGTTTTCAAGATTTATCTAAACTTAAGGTAAATCACCATCAAAAAGAGCTAAGTTAATTGACTAGCCAAACTATGTAGCTCATATGAGATAAGCTAATTCCTTCCTCTTTGTGGTTTGGTTCCTGCCCTGGTTTCCTGAAGAAAGTCATTAATATGAAGTATTAATGTTCTCACTGACCATCAGCTTGAAGTTCTTTGTAAAATAGATGGTTTTCCACTGTGTTCTTGTGAAATGGTTCTTGTCAGCTGAGATCTTCGTATACCATTCTAAAATCTAGAATAAAGAAAGTATGTTGGGTTTTGTTCTCATCGCTACACCACAGTGTCTGGAAATTTATTGTGTTTGAAGATAATCAGGCCATTGCACTTTGCCAGGTCCATCCCTCAAGGCCCAGAGAAATGCCCAACAAAAACAAGTGTGGAATTTTAAAGAATGGATTGGACATCTCATTCTATTTAATAGAAAGACTCTCTCTAATGCACAGAGAACTCCTTTGAAGCTCATCCATCAGGCCCATTTTGGGTCATAACCCAGCAGTGGGGCTGACAGGCTCAGCAATTAGACCAAGGAAAACAAACACCCTTGCTCAAGCAGGTGTACTAAAGCATTGTTTTCTGCTTCTGCAGGAGCATTTGATTCCTGATTGCAGGTTGATCCATGAACAACAGAAAGTAAAACAAAGGCATAAAACCACCCCCAGAAGTTTCTGTGGGGGCCTCTAACCACCTACCAATGTGACTACGCCTCCATGGAGAGCAGACAGCCCATAGACTGTTTCAGATCACACTGGTTCTCTCCCTAAGAAGTCTCTCTGGGGGGCTCGTGCTCATGATGAGCAAAGTTGAACAACCCCATGAGCCTTTGTTACATTATGTTAATTCCTTGTACCCTATTTGCTGTACCCTTAGTTCCTGGTTCTCCCCCTTCCCACCTAGTGCATTTTGGCTCCCTTTCCTGATTGCCTCTTTCCTCAATTCTTTCCCTGTTGGTCCATGTTCATAACCCCACCCCCTGAGCCCCAGGGATCTTTGGTCCCTTGGCGCTCCTGCAATGAAGAAGCTCCCTAAAGCCCATCCTGTGTCTTCTGTCCTGCGTCACCTGCAGTGGCTCTGCCACCTGGCTGCTCAGGCAGCTTTCACAAGTGAGCTGAATCGCCACCAACCCGAGAGTGCCTGTGCTCCTGCCAGCAGGGGAGTCTTTTTAAAGATGCTTCGGTCAGGGAAGGTCACGGCACCTCCAGGGCAGTTGGCCATCTGTGACAAGTTTCTTCAGAAAGAGATGAAAGGGATGTGAATCAGCCCCTACGCAGATGCAGTTTACAGTAGAGCTTCACAGCATGACCCCAGGTCAATGTCACATCCCATAACACACTGCACTGAGGGCTCTGCTGGTTTGGGAGCTGACTCATGAACCCTCCTGTCACCTCTGCTTCAGGGACTTGCCTCTCTGAAGGAAGACAGGGCAAGCAGCTATGCCATCATGGCATGTCAACACCTCTGAATCATCCAGGAAGCTGCACTTGCCCTCCCCAAACACTTCTGCACCAGCAGGTTGACTCTACACTTTGGCCAGGGACAGAGCATTCTGCACCCTTCAGGAATCACAGTGCAGGAGGCCTCTCCCAGGAGACCCATACCAAGCCTAGGTGTGCGTTTCTGCTGGGAGGGCTGTAGGGCCAGAATGACACTGGCCTTGACAAGGAAGCTGAGGTTGGCCATTCTGTGGCCCTGGTGTAAAGCTGCCTGGACTCTGGCCCAAATTAGAGAAAATTCTCCAGAAGTTTATATAACTATGCTCACACTGCCCAGCATGTGTGTAGTCGCATGCAGTACCCATGTTCAAGACTTTACTCTTTATTAAACAAGCTATATTTGCTTGTCTTGAGTCTCTGCTGCAGAGCCTACTCTTGCCAAATCCCCAGGCAGTGGTACGCCATGAGTGGAAAAGCACAGTACAGCATTCATTAAAAAAAAAAAAAAAATCATGCTCAACCTCACTAGCAATGAGCTCTTTATGTATATTGCCATGAAATTTCTCTAAGTTGACATAAAGACATCTCAGTGCCTGCAGTCCTCTTTTCTGTTCTCCATCCTTTTTCTCGTTTGCTGCTGCAAAAAAGTTACTTTTACCTGGCGGAAAGGGAAGCCTGAAAAGATCATCTTGAGCTACTGAGCTCAGCCTGCCCTAGTCATTGTTCAAAAGGTCCACATTCAGGTTCAAAAACACAGAGCAGTGCAAAAAATGAACTCAAAGGTTTAAAGATTTGCCAGAAAGAACAGGGGTGAGAAGCACTCCAGCTCCTGTGAGACTCATTTAACAGTCTATCCCTGTACCGCCAGCTGAATCAGGAGTGCTAACCAAAAAACTATCTAGGAAACTCGCGTCTTTAAAGGCAGTCACTCGTTATCTGAGCTCTGCAGCACAACACTGCTCCAGGCAGTGGGATGAGTGCCCAGCTATTTGACACTTCCCAGTCTTGGGCCTTTTATGTGAAAAACTGTTTGCACCAAGCCAGTGATACTGAGCCCTCCTCCTACTGGAATGATGGAACAGAGAGGGAAAGAGAGGAAAGGTTAGCAAAGGTTTACTGAGTCATCCTAGTCCAGGTTGTGGAAAAAGGCTGCCCTGAATCCAAAAAAGGTCTAGGCTGAGAAAGACAATTCTCATTTTAACCAAATTACATTTGGACCCTTACCTGGTCCTTCCTTCCTTCCTGACTTCCTTCCTTCCTTCCTTCCTTCCTTCCTTCCTTCCTTTCTTTCTTTCTTT